>NC_134413.1:78737799-79037799 GCF_038048845.1 Mixophyes fleayi | reverse complement strand
GAAGTTAACTTTTTATTCCGCACCCTTAAAATGAGTACAATCTCCCAATGAGGTCCACAGACCTAACAAAAAAGGCATTGAAACCCTGCGTTACAGAAATACTGCAAAATTCTCAAATTAAACATAGATACCCAAACTGAGAAACAGAAAGGGATAGAAA
Source organism: Mixophyes fleayi (assembly GCF_038048845.1). Classification (NCBI taxonomy): domain Eukaryota; kingdom Metazoa; phylum Chordata; class Amphibia; order Anura; family Limnodynastidae; genus Mixophyes; species Mixophyes fleayi. The sequence continues at coordinate 79,037,639 of NC_134413.1, read as the reverse complement.
AAAAACTCAATCTATGAAAAGAGTGTTAACTATCCAGGTAATATTAGATAGACTCTGCTAGAGTGTATCTAACAATAAATCCACTCAGCATAATTAGCAGGAATGACCCAGTGGATATGGCCTTATGGCCTTTAAGTGTTAATATCCAATAGTAGGATCAAGCCCCAGATTCACATGACTGATATAGCTGTCGTAAAGGCACATTCATTTATAATAATACTTATATTTATTTCTAGTGTATACTTAAGTTGTACTAGACAAATGCCTTTAAAATTAAATAATAATAAAACTGACCTTTCATATATCTTGTAGTGGACTGACCCATTTTCTCTTCCCTTGAGTAGAACAAGTAACACAACCTATAAAGGTAAATATAAACATATAGGTTGAATAGAAATCATACTAGAGCAAAGCTGTGAAATTCAGGTCCCTTCTGCCAGTATGGGGATAACAATATTCCCCAAACCAGATAACCAATTACAGGCTAATAACACTGTTCACAACCTATAGGCTTCTTCAAACCCACAGTTTAGTAAATCTAGCCCTAGGTCTGAATAAAGAAATCCTCTCTTTTCTCCAAAGCACATGTACGGACCTTCTGTTGAAGCTTTGTTCATTTAGCCCTCTGCTACAGGTGAATATGCAATTAAGCAATGGGTCGAAAGGCATATTCACCTGTAGAAGGACATGGTTGTGGGACAGAGACAAAAACTATGGCACTTTTTTGTCATTAGAATAGAAAAAAAACAAATTAGATGTAGATTGTAAGCTCTGATGGCCAGAAGCCGCTCAGACTTTCCTATCTTCATGTATGTTTATAGAAAAGGTCACATGGTAAGAACATCATGAAACTCTTGTTACTAAACATCTATTTCCCTGTTACAATGTATTACATTCTATACTTCTCAGTGTGTTACATGAGAGATCAGTGAGTGCAGGAATAGAACAATGTAACTCACAGACAGAGGGAGGGAGGAGTAAGGGAACAGAAGGAGAGACAGGAAGGGAAGGAATAATAGTTCTCCAGCTTTCTCTCTCAGTGTAACTCTTTACATTTCATCAGCTGTCCGGATACTCCCTGTCTTTACAGCGTTCCTGTCACCTACATATAATTACACATAAACATATCTGAAGAGACTCCATATATTATGCTACATTTACTGTGTGTTACAGCCGTATAGTTACTTCCATAGTCACCTTGCTATACGTCTGTCTGAAGACAGCAGTCATCTGGGCAGCTGTGAATATTCATGAGTATTAATGAGAGAGTGAACAGCCCATGTACTGGCAGGGAGCATGCTCAGTGTGTGTCTGCGCAACATTCTGTGACATCATCAGAATCCAGGTTTCAGTACGTTGGCTCTGAATGATCACATAAGATTATTGTCAGAGAAACAGCTACTTTAGGTAATGCCTAAGTGGGACACTACAACAAACAATGCAAGATGCAAACAGGCACCTACTTCCCTTGCAAAAAGTGTTGTAGAGCTTGTTTTATGACATGGACAGAATTAAGCGCATGCAAAGTATTCAGCCCCCTTCCATATTTAAAGTGCGCAGCTGGGAATGAATGAAGTTCTGCTTTATTATTTAAAATAAGCAGTTTTTTTAGTCAGCAATCCTTTGTAAATATATTTTATTTATTTCTTTATATTTTTAATCTATTGTTAACTGTTTTTATTTATTTATGTTACTAAGTGCAACTTTATATTCCACATGTGTCTTGTTCATTTCGTGTGAATTGTCTGGCTCAATATAGAAGTGCCGTATATGCAGAGTGTACCTACACCTATATTCAGAAAGAAAAGTTTCTTCAGATCCGCTTGTAGTTGAATACGAACGTGTGTATGCCGGAATTATGTGGTTTTTTTTAATAACGCAGAATGGGTTAATTTTACATTCCTTAATGAATCAGTCCCACGGTGTTATGTTTTGCATATGATGCATCATTGTTCAAAATGCACAAATCAATGTACTACAATATTACAGTAGGTAGTCTACCTGAATGCAGTGTTATTTTATGCATATGATGCATTTTCCATACCTACTAATTCTATCAAAAACATTTGCTTTGACCATTATCACGTTGGAAGGTGAAATTCATCTTCAGCTTCCTGACAGAGGGTAGCAGGTTTCATGCCAAATATCTTAATATTTAGAGCTATTCATTATGCTCTGTATACTGACAACACCCTTCAACTTAAGAGAATCATCCCCAAGCATGATGCTTCCACCACCATCTTTCACTGTAGGCACAGTGGGCATGGTGTTCTTTGGGAGATGAGCTGTGCTGTATTTGTGCCAAACATATCTTTTAGAAATAAGACCAAGAAGTTCAACCTTGGTCTCATCAGACCACAAGAGGTTTCCCCACATGGTTTAGGGTGAATGAATATATATTTTTTGCATTTCTTTTAGATGGGTTTGGATGTTCTTTTTATGGGAGACATTGCTTTGTCTTGCCACCCTACTCCACAGTCATGTGCAGAATTTGGGGGATTGATGACACCTGGAAGGAGGGATCATTTCCTGCCAGAAATTCCTGCATCATTTAGGGTTAATAGGCCACTTGGTAGAATCCTTGATGAGTTTTCTCCTTGTCTTTTGGTGGGACATTCTGATCTTGGCAATGTCCCTGTTGTGCCATATTTTCTCCACTTATCGATGATAGTTTTCTCCGTGTTCCATGGTACATGTAATGCCTTTGAAATTAATTTATACCCCTTGGAACCTATCAATAATGAGATTACCTATCATCATCATCATCATCATCATTTATTTATATAGCGCCACTAATTCCGCAGCACTGTACAGAGAACTCATTCACATCAGTCTCTGCCCCGAATAATTTTGCAAGCTCCTTTCAGACCATGGCTAATCCAGTAGGAGGCAATCAAGAAAACTGCAAGGAAATTCAATAGCAATAGCTGATCTTTATTTTTGGGTTAAACCACAATCACTTACATTGCTGGCACCTGTACGCTAATTACCTTTGAGCGTGATTTTTAATGTGATAGGGTAATTCTGAACACAGCTATGGCCCCATTATGAAAAGGTGTGCATACTTCTGCAACCAGGTTATTGTAGGTTTTTAGTTTCCACTTCTTTTTTCTGTCTATTTATAAATTGATTATTTATTTTTCAATATCATTTTGCTGGTGGAATAATCACATTTACGTTTATTTCAGTCTTTACATCACAGAGGTGTAAAGAAAGAAAAGTCACTTTTGTGTAAACTGTCCCCACAAATGTTAACCCTGAATGACAAATACAAATACATACCAAAAGGCTTAGGGGAGCTGTGTCCTTTGTTGTTTGCACCTTTTTGAATGTGCAATACCTGGGGAAAAGTTATCTAACACACAAGGGTCGCACAACATAATCAGCTATGTATATAGCACCACAAATTTTGCAGCACTGTACAGAGAACTCATTCACATCAGTCCCTGCCCCATTGGAGCTTACAGTCTAAATTCCCTAACATACACACACACTAACTGAGAGACTAGGGTTAATTTGATAGCAGCTAATTAACCTACCAGTATGTTTTTGGAGTGTGGAAGGAAACCGGAGCGCCCAGTGGAAACCAACACAAACACGAGGAGAACATACAAACTCCACACAGATAAGGCTATGGTCGGGAATTAAACTCATGACCCCAGCGCTGTGATGCAGAAGTGCTAACCACTAAGCCACCATGCCGCTGTACAACATAGTGTAGTATGATCAGTTCAGTCCATACAAATTTGTGACAAAGGAAAAAGTGCTGTGAACCAGATTGCATATGAAAATGTGCTTATCTCATACAGTACATTGACTGCTGGGAATAGAGTCTTCTCACAACTGCAATTATCACATGAAGAGAACATCCAAAGAATGATAAACAAAAACAAGGAACACGCATAGAGGGACAGATTCAATTCGGTGGGATGTGTCTCCGGTACAGTCCGTGGAGACACATCGCACCGTTGTTGGGGCTGAAATCTTTGCCAATTTTTCCTTGAGCGAGCCATTACCACCCAGTGCTATTTAGCGTAGAGCCAGTTCGCCTTTGGAGTGGGGCTCGCACATTTTTGTGAGCTCGATTCCCCTAGGGAATTTCACCCCATGCTGACCATGGTTTTACATTATGACAGGGAGACCCAATGGAGCGAATATACCTATTATACTGTAACCAGCTCAAACTGGCATAGCCCCATGTGGTCAAAATTGGACTCCATGCTTATTTAGTGTCAATTGTAATTTTTACAAATTTACAGACTGTATTAATTAGGTATCTATCTCTGCAACATCTGATGGTAAATAAACAGGACTGTATATAAAAAAAATGTTATTGAGATTTATCTCTTTGGGAAACATTGGCATAAGGAAATGATGTATTTCCTTAAAGCATCTTGGCACATTACATGAATGGCAGCATGGCACACCTGTTGTCAGATCAGTAGTTGCAGTATTTATATTATATTCACTATAATTAATACATTTGACAAATTCCCCTATTTCTACATCTGTCCTGACCCAGATGAGCTATATATTTTCTATATATTGCATATGTAATATTTAACATTCTCAAAAGGCACTGATGTTTTAGATTTAAACTGAGATTCCCATAATCCCACAAAAATATTTGCACATCGGCGGGCAAATGTAGTGCCCATGACTGTGCCCCTAGTTTTCCAAAAGAAATGGACCAAAACTAAAATGTAAAATAAAATAATGAAATGTATAAAATCTATTAAAAATGTAAGTTTGGAATTAGCTAAATTATCCCTAACCTTTAGATGTCAGCAAAAATGTCTGGCATCCCTTTGTTATGAGAAATTGATTTGCAACCCTTTTGAATGACTATTCCTAAATAAAATCTTTCAGTGATTGTAAAATTACCATAAAATCCTTTTTATATGATATCAACATTTTAACAAAAGGCTTTGGATCAATATCTATATATTAAGAAGGATTAGAAGAAGATAATTATTTCCACAAATAATCAGCATTTACTTAGGGGAAAATCAATGATTTTTGTATCTTTTGACTATGGCAAAAATTTGTTTTCACTATTTAACTACATATAGTTTATGGCTATACTGTTCAATTCAACTGTAGCGTATCTTAGTTTAAGTATCAGTATGCACCAATAATCTTAAAACGTCTTCAAAATAGGAAGTAGTATCTAGGATAACAACTCACTTGCCTCTGTTGATGAAAGAGGGATTGTTCGTTGGATCATGTCCGTTTACAGTATGAGTGTAACATACCCTTAAGAGAGTCTTTCCATTCTTTACAGGGACATTTAGTGTCAATATAATGTTAGTATGCGAATATATTGAATATGAATAAATAATTAAAATTTATGTTAAACTTCTTAGGGTAAATTTCAATCTTTTTTTCCCCCTAGTACAATCCAGGAAAATCTAGGTCTGAAGAATTTCATTTATAAGACTATAGACCTGTGTCATTAGTTGCAGCGTTGTTGATTATTTTATCTTTAAATTCCATACACTGTGATTGTTCTGAATGTCATATATGATAGAAATAGTTTCTGTTTTGCAAAATAGACATGGTCTGTCGCCAAACTTACCGCAACAAATATGGCACAGCACCACCAACAGCAACAACTTCTGAGCCCACACTTACCAGACATTACTGTAAAACCCACATGTGCATCACTGTCTCTTATTCGATATACTTGATGTACTATTTATCTAAAAATTGCAAAAAAATATATATATAACTGAACATCAGTACGAATTCTGCATATATTGATGTAATGAATATATTTTGTCCTGTTTCTGAGTGGTGCTTAGGATAATTCTCTAGTTATTGCATTGTCTTTTTACTTACGTTTAAATATAATCTTAAGAAAATCACATCATCTCATGTAGTGTGTGGTCATATTACGATCATCCTTTGCTGATAATCTTTCATGATCAAGGATAATTTCACAAACATGAGAACATTCAAACACTGCTCACATTCATCAAGTCCTTTATTTCAGTCATAACGCATTATTATACATAACTCACAGCATGTCAAGATGTCATTTGCTTAATTTCCGTCACAAGTCCCCTGTGTTGTTTGACTGACCGGTTAAATAATCTTTGGGCTATACCTTTTCAAGGTGTTGAAATTATTCCTTACAACAAGTTAGTTGTTAAATAAAATGCATAGTCATCTAAAATAGGAAGACAGGGTAATCTGGATGTTTCGTCCGGTCTCTTTGATTAGTCGGTCGTACTTCCAATTTGCTCATTCTATGGAAATACACAGGCCTGGCTTGTGATTTTTCAGCTTTCTTATCTTATCTCTTGCTTCACAGGACAACCGACAATTTAACAAGAGGCTAGACGTGAGAGAACACAAACAGAACTTTCAGCAAAGATTAATGAGTTGAAATTTCAATGGAATCCCTTGTTTAAAAAACCATAATCACATACAGTATTACCCAGCAAGTTAGAAGTGGAGCTATTTTCCAAAAAATCAAGAGAGGTCAGAAAAGTCCTCTAGGAATTGTGATTAGGAATCTGCAAATTGTATATTATACATTTTTGTTCAGAGTGTATTATGCAGAGGATTTAATCATTACATACAACGCATGAAAATGTAACCGCTAACATTCAATGTCTTGTAAAGTTTTCTTGATCTTGTAAGGTCTCAATATTGTGTATGTTGGCTTTGGTCTACTAAAGAGGCTGTGCTGTATGTTTTGTTAATCTTAACCACTGTAGATGCTTTCCAGAGATTAGTGTGTGATATCCCAAGTGATGTGGCCTACACCATCCCAGGTGATCTATAACACACATTTTTAAGAGTTGGAGAGGAGTAAGATCAATTGGCACAGATGTGGTAATGCAACATGGACTAGGAAGAATACATATGAGGTCATTAAGGGTAGAACACAATATTTTTGGGGAAACCTGTGTTCAGAGAACTGGATAAGATTCATTCCTAGGACTGTACTGCCCCCGAATAAGAGGCAACATCACTGTTGCATAATGATTGGACTGTGTTTGTTGTACGTACCTGATGTCCTTCAGGCTGGTTGACTTCAGTATTAGCTCCTCGATGTAACTGACACCAGTATCTGTAATTTGATTATGGCTCAGCTCCAGATGTGTGAGCTTTGTGCTATTACTCAGTGATACCAAGAATGGGACATGGTCATCGCTCAGTAGAATATCCTGGAACCTGTTAGAGATCAGAGAAGATTTCACAACCAGCATACAGAGCAAAAGAGAGTGCTTTTTTTTCCTAAAAGATGTCTCCACCCACAATTTTAGTCACCAGTCCTTCTCCCAACTAGTAGCATTTGGAGTGTACAATGCCAAAGACTCCCATAGCTTAGGAGTACCTACCTCACCAGTGCTTATTATAAACTAACAGCGCCGTTAACACCTGTTCTTAACACTGTAGTCAAATAGCAGACTCAGTACAGCAGTAGTGGATGAGAACTCACAAAGAGATACTGACAGTTCTGTTAGTAAAGGGAGACGGGAGTATGATAACTAAAAAAATAGGATTTTTATACTGATGTAAAATCCATTTCTCCTAGTCCATTGGAGGGACACTAGAGACATTGGAGTATTGTGTAGGTGAGATAGTCATGTGACATTTTAAGAAAGTTGTTAGCTAACACTAGCTCCTCCCTCTCTATACCCCACCTCCTGGATAAGCCTCAGTTAATGTTTAACCAAGCCCCACAGGAAACGGGACAATTGAGAGAATGAGGAATTAGAGCATCAAGGGTGGGTGCCTGGAGTCCCCAATGGACTAGGTTAAACTGATTTTACGTAAGTATAAAAATCCTATTTTCTCCCACATCCAATTGAGGGACACAGGGGACTTTGGGGACATCCCAAAGTTGCAGTTATGGCTCGGACGGAAAGCGCTAAGCACCTCTTTTTGAATGCTGAGACACAGTTGCTCAGTCAAAGCACCTTGCTATGCTGCTGAGAAAACTTATACAGACCTCTTGGAGTAAGCCTTAAGCCTAATGTGAGAAACGGATTTTTGACACAACCTTAAGGAGGAAGGAAGACTTAGGTCAAAGCTCTGCCTTTACCACATGAAAATGAAAAAGATGAGACTTGCATTGAAACTCTTCTAGCTATGAGATGACTAAGAGGAATACCTATTTCCCAAAGCAGAAACTTCAAATCCCGCATGTGTAAGGGTTCAAACAGGGAACGCTGTAAGCAGTCAACCCCAAGCTAAACACTAAAGGCCCTCCGACACCTAAAACCAGTAGGAGATCTAAGACGCCAACCAGCAGACAACCTGTCCTGCACGAACCTAACCATGGAAAGAACAGTCAGAATCTGATTAACTTCACTGATAAAGTGCTACCCGCCTGCGCTTACAAGAGAAGTAAGGCGTAGTTGAATACAACCTCCTCACTAAGGAGGAGGAAACGGCAAACCAAACTTTGTACTGAAGTTGCAAGACCATGCACTCAGGCTGGTTCTGCAGAAAACACAACCCTAGGTCCAGCCAGACCAGGATCATAACCACGCCACTCACCACTGGGGCGAGTGGGGTGGAGAATGGCTGGTCGCTAATACATGTTACCCACAGAACGGAAATGACCTTCTGCATGAAAAATAAATAAAATGGTGTCACAGTCTTACCTGCCTACTGGATACCCAGTGTAGAGAATATGGGCCATGCATACTGCCTATTATACAGCGACTGTAGCAGACAGAGGAAAAGACACGTGACCCATACCTGAATCCCAGCTGCCACTGAGTGCGGAAATAACGTAAAGTACTCCCAGGTGGCATAATATTACAGTTATGTGGTGTTTAATTAAAGATACAGAGGGAAAGAATTTTTTGTACCCATTGTTAAAGAAAAACGACTCACAAACGACCAATAAAACAGCGCAGCAATTCGACCTCCCGCAAGAAGACACACACAGTGTCTGCAGCAGCGCCACACATCAGCAATGGATGCCGGTAGCAGCCTCTCCCTTTTTGTTTTGTCGAACCATAGAGGGGATGTAAAGATAAAAAATGGCCTCTTGCCGTTGTCATACAGGGACCGATGATGGGGCACAGCTCAAACTCAATAAACTGTCAGACTGTGGATAAGAGGGAGTGAGGTGGCTAGGAATGGTGAAAGTAAGCGTCATAGACACGGTCTACATGAAACCTAAAAGCTGCGTACCAGCCGCAGCTAGGATAAAAGAACAACAAACAGAATTATGAATAAAAGCCAACAACAGGGCTACCCTGCAGCACCACACGTCCTACACGACTAGGCACTTAAACTAAACTGAGGCTTATACAGAAGGTGGGGTATAAGGGGGGAGGAGCTAGATTTAGCTAACAACTTTTTTAAAGTGCCACACCCCTATCTCGTCTACACTTTACCCCAATGTCCCCAGTGTCTCCCAATTGGATGTGGGAGAAATTTACTTTGGGTTTAATTTTCATATGACATAAATGATAACTCCACTCAAAACTAAAAATGTAGTTTTATAGTGTAAACACCCACTAAGTAGTGAAAGCACAAAACTTAAATTTAATAGGCTACTATGGGATACAACACATGATTGTCACATAAGCCAATCTCTGTGTGCATCCTGTAAGTGTCTTAAATGACCTCTGTCTATTTTGCACGTATAAGCCCAAAATACACAAATATACACATGACAATAATGGCTGTGAAATGCATTGATACTCAGCTAGTCCTACAAAATATGCCATAATGAGGTGCACTTAGCCATTTGTTTACTACAGAAATACATTTAGAATTAAGACCAAAATATAATAAACATTTAAAGCATTTCCCACCCTATATGTCTCAGAACTGTATAAAGTGGTTATACTCACATTAATTGCTCTACACTGCACGATGGACTGGACAGAGCTGTCATTAAATCCCCAAAGTGAGGGCCAGTCAGGTCATTGAATGATAAGTTTAATATCCTCAGATACTGGTTATTTGTTATTGCAGATGCAAGATGGGAACAGGAACTGTCCTTCAGGCCGGTACTGTCCAGGCTGGAGAAGAAAAGCAGAATATGATATAAAGATAATTTAATCATTCAATACAATCACTCATGCAGTAAATATTGAGGACTTTAGCTATTATCAGCTCTTAGGGGATAACTTCTAAAAATCGAGGTAAACTATTCTTAACATGGTGGTAAATAAGCTGTTTATTCTATTAAAAATAACTCCCCTCGTTATTTCCAATTTACCACAAGATAATGTCGGTAGTGTAGAGGTAAAGATTGGAGTTTATCTACCACCATTTAAGGGACAATTTTCCTCCACTTTAACTTTTATTGTCCAATAACGGTGAAAGTTCAGGCAAAAATATGTAAATTGAGACTGAAGTTACAGCAGGACAATAATAGCTGAATGTCGACGCATTTCGCAACTGTCACTTTTTTTTCAGCTGGGCTGTAGAGACAACCTATTATTTTATAATCACACAGTAAATGTTAGTCATTCGATTCCGTGACAGAGACCAGTTTACAGATATCCTCCAGTCATCAATGGTGTCCCAGGAAGAGGAGAGGGTAGCGGGAGAGGTAGGGGAGGAGAAGTAAGTGCTACAGGAATGTAGTAAAATAATAAGAGACTAAAGCTGAAGTCTGTTGATCAGTGAAACAGAAAATAATAGTTAAGAGTGAGAAATCTGAAGGAGACCGTCCATTAAGTGACCAGAAATTTATAAATGAAGGTTTGCAGCCGTAAATTGAAATTTTGTATCCAGTACACGGCATAGACAAGAGAAACAACTTCTAAACTTCATTTAGCCTATCATTATATTAAAGTTGCCATAAAGATGATTTTTTTTTTTAAGATTTTGCTAATATTATCATAGTACCAAAAACATTTCTGTCGCTGAAAAAAGAAGCCCTGAATACACAACGTTGCTTTGCAAGTGTTTTAAAATGACTTTTCAAATAAAATTTACAATAAAAAATACATTTTATAAATAAATGTTAAAAAATAAATTTTGACATTATTTCCCCTCCTCACAAGGATCAAAGTGATAGATGGGGATGGGATGGAATACTTAAACTGTCGGTTGAATGGGAAGGTGAAATCAAACTGAAGAGGGGGTGTGAGGTTTAATTGAATGGAAAGACTTACACATAAGTGTAGCGAGCCCCCGCTTGAGATGTAGCCTGATTAGACTTGGACTCATCCCTATATACGCTTATTAGAGTCAGAACTTTTACGTGTACCTGAAGCCTTGTGCAATGATACATGATAATTATGATGATGATGACACTAGAGATCTATCTAGCCACTGATTGGCTGTTGACCCCTCCAGGGTTTCATTCATTTGCGGCTATGTCAAGCTGCGGCCATCTATTCAAATTTCTTGTCATTTCCATTTAGACTAATGCAGGAAATCATATACAGAATACAGGACTTTCGTATTTACTAATAGCACCGTCAAGACACTATTATCTCTTATTTATGAGACACTTGATTGCATTATATTTTGTACAAATAGGGTAATGCGACTTTTGTGTTTATCATAATTATAACACTGTCAAGCCACTTCTACGCTATCATTGGGCATGTATACATTTTTATGTAGCAATACTCAAGGATTTTGAGGGGGACATATCTTGAGGTACCTGCGACTCAAAGTATACACAAAACCACCATTTTTTGCAAAATAATTTTTATGTGTTTGTTTTGGGCACAAAATACGTCAATCTCGAAATCAGGATCTATATCTTAAACTAGATACTTCTGCTTTTGCTTTCATTTGCTATGAGAATAATGGGATATGCTCAGTAGGGATTAGTTATCATTTTTCTGTAGAAAAGTTTACAATAAGACAATTGTAAAGGAAGCGGGGTGCCGGGAACCAAGAGAGGCGGTTGTCCCACCTGTAAAACCGCAACCATCCATTGTCGTTGCAATTGTTTCCTGTTATACTTCTCTTATAAACTCTGTGTGGACTCTGACTGCACCAGTGGGAGATGTGCTAGAGACAATGTTTTGGGTTGTAGGACTCATTATGTTTAAATTACGCCACGTGGATGACCCATAACAACATGCCGGTATAGACTCCATGAACCGGACGTGTCCGTGAGGTTTTCTACCCACAGAGAGTAAAAAGCACTCACTGGTTAAAGTTCAGCACAGGTGGTGGTAATCATGTAGAATCCACATTACTTGCCCATTGTTTCATCCTCACTGGCCCCATTGTCCAACCATGTCCCTCAGCCGACTTCCAGGAGCCCTAACAGTGGTGGAGGAGCTACCTAGCTCATATCACCTGGGAGAGGTGGGAAGGTTTGGCCAGAAACATGTTTTATCCTATCAGAGGACACCTCTGGGCAGGGGGTCTGTTAGTTCCCATGGTCACACAGGAGGGGGGATATAAAGGAGCCCCAAGGGTCCAGGGGGTGTTCATTTTTGGAAAGTCGACCGAATAGATGATGCTCTGGTCTGGGTAAACTTGCCATCAGGACTCTGTTGGATTTCAGTGCTATACGGACTTTTTGACAGTCATCTACTTTGGGAATAGTAACCCTCCATTTGTCGGACTCAGTCACCCACTCTGTGTTTGTATGTTATACTGTTCTGCTGATGGTCCTGAGTACCTTTTAAAACTTAAAGAAATCTAAATGGATCTATACTTGGTATCGGTCCAAGTGATATAAAAACCCAATAACCTCACAATAGACGTAAAGAGTTATAATTGGACACGTTATATAAGAACTTACCAAGGGTTTTTATTTATTTTATTTGTGGATTAAGGGCCTTTCTGTGGCTGCTGAGGGAGTTTTCATTAGGAATATCTCCTTCATGCCATCAGACACACTCACACCTTGCACTCTGTCAGGCACAGAAATTTTAAAAGAGAATGTACTGCCAGGGAACTAGGGTCGTCTCTTCTAAATCCAGTTGTAAATACTAGTCCTCAAGCCATGCTCACCTAATGGGGCTGTTTTTTTTTTATTTTCTAGGTCCTGGTGCTGGTTTTATGAGTACATTTCCACTTTTCCTATCCTGGTCTGGCTGGCATACTTTTTGGAGGTCCTGTGTGGTTTCTTTTTGCTTTACCAGAAGACACTGTGCAGTCGGCGGACAATGCTTTGTGGCTGCACATTCCGTTGGTTTGGAGCATTCTGAATCCTTTTCCTTCCGAAGAGTCAGCTAGAGTTTCAGTGCAGAGGGGTTGCTGGTTCGGGAATACTCGGGATAATTGATTCCCAAGTGAAGGTGAAGAAATAATATGTGTACACAGGTGAAAATGTTACTCACGTTTGTTGATATCCAAAGGGTAATTGACCCGTGTTGGGATATTCGGTTTGTGGGCCCTGCCATACTGCCTGCTGTTTTCTCCTCCACCATACAGTTTTTGGGTTCTAAAATGAACTCCTTTTTTTCCCACAATTATGTTTGGAATCAATTATTTAAGGTAAATGTTCAGAGGGTAAGAGGAGGAACCTCAACCGTTAAGCATTTTATCAAGACAGTCCTGATGTTCCACAACTCCCAATATTAACTCTTAGGCCATAAAGGAGTAAAAGCAGAACAGTATCGGAGAAATGCTTAAAAGGTTTAAATAAAGAAGATCTAAGGTGACAGGAGGCTGAACTTTGACGTTTTTATTGTTTCAACCCACAGAACTATAAAAAAAATTGGTATTGTGAGGGAGTTTACAAAGACATAAAAGAACATTCAATACATACTTTGAGTTTCATATATGACACACAGGGGTAGATTTCTCAAACCTTCTAAAAAGGAAATGTGTTGCCCATAGCAACCAATAACATTCTAGCTATCATTTATCAAGTACATTCTAAAAACTGATAGCTACAATCTAATTAGTTGCTATGGGCTACATCTCCATTTTCCAGTTTAGAAGGCTTCATAAATCCGCCCCTTAATGTCATCTATCCAATGTTATCTTTGTGTCAGACATATAATAACACTATATAATACTTCCTACTACATACATATTCCCACTGCATGTATTTGTTATACTCACTATAACTCCTCTATCCGGCATGTTGGACTGGACAGACCTGTCATCAAGTCACTGAAGTGAGGACCTTCCAGCTTGTTATAAGACAGTTCAAGTCTTCTCAGGGACCGGTTATTACTTATTACAGATCCCAGATGACAGCAGGAAATGTCTGTCAGTTTGCTTAATGCCAAACTATAGAATAAAAACAGAATATTAAAACAAGTTGGGTTTAGGCTTCATTTTAAAAAAAAAAACACTGTTTGCATCTGCAAAAATGCAAATTTACAAAATACTGTTAGACAAGGCAAATTTTAAATATAGAGGTCACATTACTGCAAATAAAAAATTGAGACAGAAAGACCTAAGTCATTACATTTCCTGTTGGGATTGGTATAACATTTTATTGGAGACATCCCATGCTCCGTACAGCAAACAAAAGGGGTCCCGCCTTCGGAATCCTTACGGTTGGCGGAATCCAAGGTTTGTGCACTGATTCTCGGTGCTAGAAGACTCAATCTGTCTATAATGCTATATCAGACCTATACTGGAGTCTTCTTTTCAGTGCAAAAAAAAATTAGCAGGATGAGTTGCAATCCAGCACTTTAGGCAATGGTAGTGGTGGAACTGCAACCAGTGCAAGTGGTGTAGTGGGAAGGGGGGTCGTGTCAGTGTCAGGTCACCCACCCAAGGTCACCATATCTAAACATCTAGGTCAGATCTAGGTCACCCACCCAAGGTCACCATATCTAAACATCTAGGTCAGATCTAGGTCACCCACCCAAGGTCACCATATCTAAACATCTAGGTCAGATCTAGGTCACCCACCCAAGGTCACCATATCTGAACATCTGGGTCAGATCTAGGTCACCCACCCAAGATCACTGTATATCTATATTTGTATCTACATTTGTATATCTACAAATTATATATATATATATATATATATATATATATATATTATTTTTTTATTACAATATTCAAAATCAATGTTATAGTGAATATTATTCCACTAAATAAGTTGATTAAAGGGTTATAGCATAACTAAGGCAATGCTATCGGATATAACAAGACAGCTTACGATAGATTCTGGATCTTGCACTCCGGATGTTTTAGGGCATCACATAAGAACCGAACTCCATCATCTCTTAGATTATTGCTGCAAATTCTGCAGAGAGTAGATGAGATGGAATTCAATGGGGATTATTCTATACAAATAACAGAGCATACATGTATGATTTTTTTTTTCTTATTTTTTAGCATTAAAACCCATGTCATGGATGTCAAATTTTGTAAAATTGACATGTAGATGACTTGCCTGCAATGTCTTGGAATACATTAGATTTGGAGGTAATTTTCTCCATTTCACAAAAACTCTTATCCTCGATAGCAGACTAATAACAATATAAAGATACATACCCAACCCATGTGCAAGAACTCATGATGACAGTTTCATTTCCATAAAGAAGACCTAAAAAGAAGTATACTTAATTCTTACCCTAATTTATTTACGGTATATAGAGCTGGTGCCAGTCTCTCCATGTTCTCACTGTGAATTTTACAAACACCTAGCCAAAGTTCCTCTGTATTCTTGCAGGATTCAAGGATAAAAGACAACACAGTATAATCCAGAGGTGTCAAGTCAACAAAGGAAAAGTTAAAACTTCTGTATGATCCAAGAGATTCTGAAACTAAATCCTTATTCTGGGTCTCAAAGAGATCGAAAAGCACATTGAGAACCTTTCTCTTGTCCTTTTTGCACTCTTGGACATCAATAATGGTCTGTTGGAGAAAGGTGATGACATCTTTGGCTGTTTGAGAGGACAATTCTCCCAAATAAGGCTTTAAAATGGACCTGGAGTAGTTGTCTGAGAGACCACAGAGGAAAGAAAGAAATATTTCACCATGGTTGTCTTTATATGATTTAGTTTCCTCAAGTGATTTATGTAACTTCTCAGGACATTCATTAATATAATGGACCAAGGCAGCAAAAAACTCCTGTAAAGTGACATGTAAGAAGGAAAAGGTCATATTAGGAGATTGGTCTGATTTAATCATTAAGCTTGAAAAGAGCTGTGAGGAAGTGTCCACATTGAATGATGCCAGATCTTGTTCATTAAATGCAACAATGCGATTCATTACTCCATGTTCTGCCATCCACCCAATAGATGTCAACAGTTCCCGAACCCCCTCCTTATCCTGACTGTGATTGGACAGGATATTGACAATAAAAGTCGCAAAGAGTTGTGTCAATGTTTTGGGCAATGATGACATCATCTGATCATTATTTGCTGGCTGGTCTTTGAAGCACTTTGATAATACTGTACAAATGATCCAGCAGTAGGATGGGAGATAACAGAAATTATAGAGTGTCCCATTATCCCGTATATAATTAAATATTTTGTCTGACAATTCCTTGTTCCTATAAAAATGCTCACAGTACATCTGTATGTCTCTGGGCAAAAAGCCCATAATCTGAGTTTGTCGCTTGAAAACTGTGGATTCAACTGATGCTAGTTTTGTTCGACTGGTGGTTAGTACAGAACAACAGCCCTTGAGAAGCGACTGTCTCAACAAACTAACCACAATCACACCAAGATTTTCTATCTGCTTTATATTGTGACACAATTTGCTTATTCTGAAATCTAGTCGGTGACTATTTTCATCTAAGCCATCAAATATAAAGAGCAGTTTTTCAGGATCCTGTAAGATGTTTTCAAGCTGACCCTGAAGATATGGATATTTTCGAAGGATCATCGTCTCCAAGCTGACCTCATCCAGCCTATTGAGTTCTTGGAATGTGAAGAAGAAGACAAAATCAAATCTCTGGTAGAGTTTTCCAGTCGACCAGTCATAGACAAACTTCTGCATCAGTGTGGTCTTCCCTATTCCTGGTACTCCGCTCACCAGGACTGTATGTGGCACACATTTTAATCGCTGGGACCAGCGGAACAACCTGTTGGGGGAAATGCACTCCAGCTCATTTTTCAAGTAATCCTCATGTTTCTCTCCGGTCTCTATAAGCCAGTGCCGAGACTGCTTATGAAGGGGGCGAAGATAGCCAACAATCAGATCCATGCCATGTTCAGAAATGTAGGAACTTTGATTTTCCTGCATAGATCCTGGGGACCTGTTTTCTAATAGATCCTGAGCTTTATCCAGCAGATGTTGCTTGTGAAGTCCTTGCATGTCTGCCAAATAAACGAAAAATAAAATAAAGCTCATTACTAAAAATGGGATGTGGTATGCAATGGAAATACTTAAATAGGAGAGTGGTGCCATTATATGCCAATAGCGCCATTTGTCTAAAGAAACCTTGCTTCAATCCAACTTAAATCTAGTTTTGGGTGAAGGTTTACTTACTTGAGATTTATTACTCGCCTAACCCACCTTTAACAGTCCCACCACCTCTACATTAGCCTCACTTGTCAGATTTCAATAGGCGGTTTTGTCAATAGCCCTTCCCTATGCACTCAGGAGAACACAGGGTGAAGGATATCAATATCACTGTCACCTCTTTAAAGTGCATAAGTAGGAGTAATGTTCATGTGACTGGTGTGGGGCTAGAAATTCCGGGACCCGGTGGAATGGATAAACAGCACATGACCTTCGAAATCACGGCAGCGAAACCCATCCCACCTTCAGCGGTTCTTGGTGAAAATTAACAAACAGGAAGCGGCGGTGGGGTGTAATGACAGGGATTTAACAGTTAATGACAAACACAGGTAAATATACAGTTGAGAGAACAAGCAAATAATAGAACCTACTTTTCTGCACAACTGTTTACTTGGGACCACTAGCTGCCACTCGCATATTTACCAGGTTTCACTACAAATCTAAAGAAAAAGGTTACAACCAGAGGATCCTGCAGTTGGAAACTAAGGGGTTAGATTTATCAAAAATATGATTGGTTGCTATGGGCCACACCTCCAATTTCCCTTCCCATAATAGCCTATTATTATAAGTATACATCGGTTTCTCTTACCAATGGTCACTGATCTTTGCTCCACTACTGTGTTACATTTGCTCCTCAATGTGTTATTTACAGGGAAAATCTAATAGTAAAATCCCTATCTATGATTTTTACTCTGAGCCCAAACTAACCTAAATTCGGCTCAGTAGGGGATTTACAAAGACAAACTCCGTATAAGTACCAACACCAGCACACATGTGTCACACAGCTTTTTTGTCAGTATCTCCTAACATGCTGTTCTAATATAGCTTTCAGCTGCCTTTTCCAGGATTTACTATATTATTTACTATAATATTCACCTTTCAGCTCCGGAGATAATGGATGTCCATATTTATCCAATATTTATCTGCTGCATCAGAGCGTCACCTAAATGAGAAAATCTCTTAGTGAGATCATTAATTATATAACTGACGCACTGCATCACATCACTCAATTACTATCCAATTTACTAATAAATATTCAAATTACACTAAAAAGTCTAAAAAGACAGCGGTACCCACAACAAATGATGAGAGTCAACCTCCAGTCCAAAATTGGTCCAACATCTACTGCTATGCTTGCCCAAACAGAGGACCATAGTTCCTACTGCACCATCCCGTGGTGCCAAACGCCAACACCAATGATGAGAGATGGGTCAAAGGAGAGATATCATAAATGTCCACAATAGATTAAATGCATGGTCAATTTATAAAATACACTAATAAAATATATTTTTGAAGACTTTGGGCACTTTGGTAATTTGCTTTCTTTGTCCTGGATGTAGAATGGTCTTAAAGAATCACCAGAAAAGGAAAAAATCAATTGGGAACAATAGGTTTAAAACATTTACAATTTTCATTCTCATTTTTCATTTATTGTGGGCTATTCAGATATCATTATTTTTAGTGCCCAAACCTGTCCTTTGATTATTCATGAATATCGTTATTTCAGAGTGAAACCTTCAATTCAGAACATTGGGTATCCGAGCAGTAAGGAAACGCCAGGGAGCTGGGATGATGGTCAAAGGTGTTTTTATTCCATCTGATTTGGCTTTAACACCAAGACAATATAAAATGGAACAAAATGCATGTATGTTTAACTGAAAGTGAAACATAAGGTTTAAATAGATGAAATCATAAATAGAGGAGACTTGGTAGTTTGCCTGAAGAAGAGGAATTGCACGAATCTCAGTAAATGGCAATATAGAGATGTTACTGATGGTGTGTCTGGTAACAGTAGCAGAGGACGCTGCTGTCTGTCTGACCAGCTGCCTAATAACAGCAACTGACGCCTGATACCTGTTAGGTGGCACCTGATGCTGCCTCATTCTGAAAAGCCATTCAAACACAGGGAGAACATACAAACTCCACACAGATAAGGCTATGATCAGGAATGGAACTTATGTGCTATGACGCAGAAGTGTTGACCACTAAGCCACCGTGCTTTTGTGGCTATGCCAATACAGACTGTGCTTCATTTAATTGAATTAACAAATGATTACAGGAGTACATTTTCCTCTTTCTGCTTATCCAACAGTAAGTTGGGATAGGTAGGTGCCATCAAAATAGCAAGGAGACATCTATCATCTAGGCAGTAAAGGAGTACTATAGATAAATTAACAGTCCCCCTTATACCTTTCTGAACCATCACCAAAAGAAAATCTGACAATCCTGTGCTGATCAAGTGATGAATAGACAATGATCTTCCTGCTTTGGGCAGGTCACAGATTGATCTACAGAGACGCATTTCTATGTAGGTTTTCTGCCTCTCTAATGTACTGTAAGACACTACATAGTAATTATTTTATTACATGTAGCTCCATAATTATTCTGGGTCAGGTCCACCTTGAATTTCCCCCTGGCCACTCTAATTGTTTTCACTGTCTCCTGATATAACTGGTACCAGTGGTGCCCTGACCCAACCCCCAAAACTAAATACAATGAAGTCAAAACCATCCATTCTTTCTGGTGCACGGGTTTGTAACCCTGAGAGGCCCTTTTTCGGAATTGACTCAGAACTGGAGACCTTCTTGTCCTCTCTTCTACATGCTGAGAAGGGACCTCACACAAACCAACTGTATTTTTCATATGAAAGATACCAAGAGATGGATTTGAAAAACATGAATGGAGGATGAGATGGTGAAGGAGGAGGGAGGGAGGTTCTAGATACCACTAGCAGAATTTTAAGTCAATAGCCAAATATCTTCTAGACAAGATGCAATTTAGATATAAAGACTGCTTAAGCAACATTACCTGACATATTGATTTCTTGCAGTAGCGCATTCAAATTAGGAGATCGGCACTCAAACTCTAGGTCATAAAGACTTTCCCAGAATGCTATCACAGCTTCTCTTCCTGCGTCCAAAATATCTTTCACCAACTTCTCAGAAAATACAAAGTGTCCAAGACCTTTATTCACTTTTGCATATTCCTGGAACACAGTTATAAGCATTTCAGATACATATATATAACAAGTTAACCCGTGCATGATACTCATGCATTCTAGTCAAATCAAGCTACTTAAGGTGTTAAAAAGGTTCTTGTCATGCATTTGGGCCTAGCCCAGGCCTCCTCAGGGGAAGAGCGTTACTTCCCAACGCAAGCGCCCTTTTTTAGCGTGGCTTTGTCCACATGTCACCACCTCATCATTTTTCTCCATCACCTCATCCTTCATCTTCATCAAGCTACTTAAGGTGTTAAAAATTCCCCACTGTCACCCCCGGCAACCACCAACCACTCCCAACTGTCACTTCTCCTTCAAGAAATATATAGGTCAGTGTATAACTCTGCCCAGCAGGTGGCACTGCAGCTTGGTTTTTTTTCCCACACACGCCACTAGGCATTTATATAGTAGATACATCGAAAATACCTGTAAAACAAATTACCAATAAAACTTTCTATCACTGGATATGCACAAATGCACATGGTATATATGGTATATACCCCTTTAGGTGCTAGCTAGCCAGTTCATTTTGACTGCAAAAAGTGCTATCAATGTGTAGTAAAAGGGGGTATTCCAATTTTGACCACCTATTCTGATAGATCCAAAATATATCTTGTAGTTTTGTGAATCATGGTTAATAAATCTATTGTTAGCAACTTATTCACTTACTCCAGCAACCTTTAAAGTGGATCACGGCACACACCATAGATGTTCTGGTTACAATTTTATTGGTTACCGCTCATGAGTTAAAACTCCCTGTTTTGTATTGTAAAAAACTACAGTTTCTCCTCCTACCTCTTCAAATAAGATATTGCGAGAGGCCAGTTCCTTCAGTAGGATCTTAGTGTCAATGGGCTCCACAGCATAGATTAGGTCTCTTCTGAAATACTCATAAATAATTCTTAGTTCGTCCATTCCATAGCCAGGTACCTGCTGACGGAACTTCTCAATACCATCTAGATAACAAAAAGAAAAAAAACCTGTTTTTGTGGATCAGCTTAACAAACTGTAGATAGTCCATCTGACCTTGTACAGCAAGTGAATATATATAGGTGATTAACATATTTTAGAATTTGAAAGTAATAGGATAACAACTCTTCAGCACTCTCATTGAGATCTACCAATGGGAGTTTGGCCAAGTGTATTGAATCTGGGATAATTGACGATGACAGTGAGGTCAGGCAATCAGAATGAATCAGCTGTTTTCTGATTGGGTGGGAGACTGTTACTATACTGTGGAGCTTAGTTTTCCACGTAAAACTTGATCTATATTGCACTATTTACCAGGACTAACCCAATGGACATGGCCTTTAAGTGTTAATATCCAAAGTAGGATTGAGCCCCAGATTCATATTACTTATACAAGTTAACCTGTGCATGATACTCATGCATTCTAGTCAAATCAAGCTACTTAAGGTCTTAAAAAGGTTTTTGTCATGCATTTGGACCTAGCCCAGGCCTCCTCAGGGGAAGAGCATTTGTTCCCGACGCAAGCGGCCTTTTTAATGTGTGTTCATGAGGTAAAATTACCTCACGAAAATGAGTTTGACCCCTCAACTCGTAAATTTAGCCTTTACTACCCCTCCCACGGGGGGAAGGGGGGATGATGGAAGTTAACTGACTTGACTATTCTAATTTTTTTGTCAAATAATGTCAGTATACCAAATTTCAGGTCAATTGGATGAGCCCTTTCTGAGAAAATAGTTTTTTACACACACACACACACACACACACACACACACACACTAACGCACGCCTCTACACATGTGTGTTCATGAGGTAAAATTACCTCACGAAAATAAGTTTGAGCCCTACCAAATTTCAGCCCTTTTTGAATTTTTTTCCCCACACACACTAAGAATTTAGTAGGTCAGTGTATAACTCTGCCCAGCAGGTGGCGCTGCAACTTGTTTTTTTTTTTTTACACACACACACACACAGACAGACAGACGCCACTAAGCATTTATATATTAGATAGCTGTCATAAAGGCACATTCATTTATAATAATGATTTCATTTATTTAAATTTTGTACTTAAGTTGTACTGGAAAAATGCTTTAAAAATTAAATAATCATAAGACTGACCGCTCGAATATCTTGTAGTGGACTGACCCATTTTGTCTTCCCTTGAGTTGAACAAGTAACACAACCTATAAAGGTAAATATAAACATATATGTCAAATAGAAAACGTACTAGAGCAAAGCGGTGAAATTCGGGTCCCTTCTGCCAGTATGAGGATAACAATATTCCCCAAACCAGATAACCAATTACAGTCTAATAACACTGTCCACAACCCAATGTGCTAAACACACACCAATTTAATAGGGGAGTAAAGTGTAAGTGTGAGCTGATGAGCAATGGTCTAGTGATCCTAACTAGTGCTTCCAGTGTCGTTCAGTGTCTACTAGTAATCCAGAGAGGACTATCTGTGAAGGTTGGAAAGCTCTGGTAGTGAAGACAGGGACAGTGCCTGCAGTTTCTTTGTGTAATGTTCTGCCTGGACCTGGATGTGTTTCTAGGCTCTCGACTCATCTGAGCTACGTCACCTTGTGAATTACATTTACTGTTTCAGTGCACTGGACTTTCATTTCACTTCTTTCTGAGCTCTACCCTTTCACCACGCCCAGATCTATTTTCTGTTCAACATTTCTGTATTATTACTCACCTATATACACTAGTCACTTTGCTCCCTGTATCTGCTGGTGTGTGATGGCAGTGTGCTCAGTTATTATTTTCATATTGTTCCCATTCGGGCTCAAACTCTGGAATAAATGTACTTTCACCGCTACTTTTCTACTGTTTCTGTTATGACTTTCTAGCTGTGACTTTTGTCAACCTTGAAACTGATTTAAAGTAGACCACAAGCGTGAGCGTAACTTGCAATGAAAAATGTTGCATGTATGTGTATGTGTATATGTATGTACACCATATTCAAAATTGATAAGGGGATGAGTACTAGATATGTCTGCTTGACAACATACACAGCACTCAAACACTTAAGTCCAACTTGCGAACATGTACAAAACCCCTTTAATTCATATGCCATGAACGCAAATGCTATGAAACATCATTAAACTTGAGAAGCCTAATAAAGCTAATACAGCAGGAACAACTTTCCAACATGCGTACAAAAAAGAAATAATAAAAAAAAAATATATTTTCTACAACATGCTCTGCAAATCCTACTCAATCGATGACCGAGCTAGTTCGCTAGTTTGGGTGCTCATCATCATCTTCCCAGTTATAGGACTTTTTTTTGGGGTGCACCCACTTTGTGGAATTCGATCCTTCTTATTATAAGACTTTCCTCTAGTCTTCAAAAAATTAAGTGTTCACTTCAGGCAAGCTTATAATATTCCTCAACCACCATCTTAACCTTCCTAGTGTACTCTATTACTACCCTCTACACAGCTAACACCAGGCAACAACGATTTAACCAACATTGCTGTGTGACGGGATCATATAGGTCACTAAGTACTTTTTTACATTTGCACTCTGGCTAAACCAATATGTAATGTGTAGCACTAAACCTCTTGTATTAAACTCTGTAAGCAATTACTCGAACACGCCCTTATTGTACATTGCCTACATTAGAACACCGCTTCCCTCCCTTATCACTACTCTTAATGCACAAGGAGTCATAAGCAACAAAAAGCGTCAGGTCTGAATAGCTGAAGTTCTGAGCATGTGCAGTGCGAAAACAAGAACAGATACACTAGCAAATGGGCAAATGTCTAACTCAGAATCGGGCCGTTTGCGAAGAGAATCTGTCTCACCTTTGAGGGATCTCTGTGTTTTGAGTTCCTGGACAAACCCCAACTTTTCACATCTGTATAAAACAGGAGAGATTTAGAAGGACAAAGTTGTGGGACAGAGGCTAAAACTATGGCACTCTAGTGTACAGAAAACTTTGCAAACACATTTATTTACACACTTAAAGGAATCAGATAAACACAGCAATAAGAATATTATTATGCATTCATCTTTTAATATTTACATTAGAGATACTAAATGGACATATCATCATCTGATTTTGAATGCAAAACATAGTTTGTATTGCTTTCCTTGCAGAATATAGAATTTCATATGCAAAACATAGTTTTGTCACCATGCCGCACCATCTTCTCGTGTGATTTGGGAAAGCGTAAAGTTATGAGGTATAAAACCTGAAAATGGCCAAGTCAGTAATAAGTTTAAACAATATTCCTGTATATAATCTCTACATTCACATTTTTGTCCTTTAGAATAGAAAATATACAAATTAGATATAGATTGTAAGCTCTGATTGACAGAATCCTCTCAGACTTTCCTGTATGTTCATAGACTCAGAATGAAAAGGTCACGTGGTAAGAACAGCATGAAACAAGAGTTGCATGCTGCAAGTCTTGTTACTAAACAGCTATTTCCCTGTTACAATGTATTACATACTATACTTCTCAGTGTGTTACATGAGAGATCAGTGACTGCAGGAATAGAACAATGTAACTCACAGACAGAGGGAGGGAGGAGTAAGGGAACAGAAGGAGAGACAGGAAGGGAAGGAATAATAGTTCTCCAGCTTTCTCTCTCAGTGTAACTCTTTACATTTCATCAGCTGTCCGGATACTCCCTGTCTTTACAGCGTTCCTGTCACCTACATATAATTACACATAAACATATCTGAGCAGACTCCATATAATATGTTACATTTCCTGTGTGTTACAGCCGTATAGTTACTTCCATAGTCACCTTGCTATACGTCTGCCTGAGCACAGCAGTCATCTGGGCAGCTGTGAGTATTCATGAGTATTAATGAGAGAGTGAACAGCCCATGTACTGGCAGGGAGCATGCTCAGTGTGTGTCTGCGAAACATCCTGTGACATCATCAGAATCCAGTTTTCAGTACCTTGGCTCTGAATGCTCACAAAAGTTTATTGTCAGAGAAACGTTTGCCCTCACTAATAGCTTATTTAGATAAAGTGTTACAGTACAACAAACAATGCAACAGGCAAACAGGCATCTACTTCCTTGTAAAACGTGTTGTAGAGCTTGTTTTATTAAACATAGAAACTTAGAATTTGAGGGCAGAGAAGAACTACTTGGCCCATCTAGTCTGCCCATATTTTAACCTGTGGTAACCTCAAACCCTATTTGATCCTAGTTCTTTGTAAGGATATCCTTATGTCCCAATTCTATCCCAAGCATGTTTAAATTGCTCTACTGTATTAGCCTCTACCACCTCTGATGGGAGACTATTCCACTTATCCACTACCCTTTCTGTAAAGTAGTTTTTCCTCACATTTCCTCTGAACCTACTTCCCCCAGTGTCAGTAGATGTCCTCGTGTTCTAATACTTCTCTTCCCCCAGTGTCAGTACATGTCCTCGTGTTCTAGTACTTCTCTTCCTTTGTAGAATGTTTCCCTCCTGCACCTTGTTATAACCCTTGATATATATGAAAGTTTCTATCATGTCCCCCTTTCCCTTCTTTGCTCCAAACTATACATATTAAAATCTTTTAATTTTTCCGGGTAAGTTTTGTGTTGTAGGTCATGCACCATTTTAGTTGCCCTTCTTTCTACAGTGTCTAATATAGTTATATCCTTTTGGAGAAATGTACAGAATGAACCGTACGCAATGTATTCAGCCCCCATCCACATTACAAGTGTGCAGCTGGAAAAGAATGAACTTCTGCTTGTATTATTTGAAATAAGCATTCTGTCAGTCAGCAATAGTTTGTAGTTATATTTTATTTTTATTTTATATTTTTAATCTATTGTTAGCTCTTTGTATTTCATGCGTCAATTCAATCTCATTTTTCATTCTATTATATGGAATGAAAACTTAGAGACCCCTTTGTTCTAATCTTTGAAGGATCAATTTGCCATCCGGGTCTTGATATTTGGAGAATGGAAATCTTCTACTGGGAGTTTCGGAAGCTGTCGGCTACAACACTAACGGGATTAAAGTTTATGTCCAGCTAACCTCCATTCTTTATCCTGTAAGTAGAAGCACACACGGACCAAAGAAGTGGGGATATATCTGGAATATATACTAAGGGATTTTTTAACTTTTTATATGTTCAGTGTTACAAAGTTTATGAACGTGAAGGTCATTTAATCAATGTGCCAGTCGAATGTATGATACTGATTACCTCAGTCCCCACAAATGTTAACAGTGAACGAGAAACACAAATTTGTGCCAATACATATAGGGAAACTGTGTACTTTGTTGTTTTCACCTGTTGCACAAGTGCAAAACCTTAGAAAAAACAACAAACACATGAGGGCTGCCTAACGTAGTGTAGTATGATCACTAATGTCCAGATACATTATTCTCTCTCACAAAAGTAATAGCTGCGTACCAAATGTCTTCTCACATCTCCACTTATCACATGGAAAGAACCTCTAAAGAACGATAGACAAAAAACAAAGAACATGCATAAAGAAACAGACTCAATCCACTGCAATGTGTCTCCATTGTACCGATTTTCGGACTAAAATCACTCATCGTTCCTCACAGCGTTAATTTCTCTTTGTGCTGATGTTGGGGCTGAAATCTCTGCTCATTTTTCATTGAGCGAGTCACCACCACCCAGTGATATCTTTGTCAGCCCTATCCCTCCATGCTGACTATAGTTTCACATTATGACAGGGGGACCCAATGGAGTGTGCTAGGAACCACTCAGTCAGTACAGCAAAACCCGGAGTCTGCTCCGAACGTCTGGTGCTCACTGTTGCCCCTAGTGGTGGGAACAGGCTTGGCTGCAGACAAACAGAGGGTCGTGAGATGTGCACTGTCTGGGGAGAACCCAGGAATAGAGTTACCGAGGCCGTAGTGTAGGAAGTGCAGGAGAGAGCCAGGAGAGACACCAAGTGGATGGTGTCAAGACTGATATAGCACTCGTGGCCAATGGAATAAATAAAGGAACAGCTGATAGGTAATGATGATCACACTGAACATAGGCAGTAGCCAAGGGTAACTACAACCTACAGTACCAGTGAGAGTCGGAGATTTTAGGGAAATCGTTTTTAGACGGTTGCCAGGGGTAACTACAACCCAGAGTACCGGTGAGAGTCCGGAAATTTGAGAGACACAGTTATTAGGCGGTTGCCAGGGGTAACTGCAACCCACAGTACTGGTGAGAGTCCGGAAATTTAGGGGTAACAACAATTAGAGGAACACGGTGATATATGTAAACAGTCAATAGTACCTGTGGCAAGATTGAGTCCTGAGCCAAAGGAAGATTGCTCTATCTAAGAACAAAACTAACTACCTATCTAAACACCCAGTGGCTATCTAACTTACCTAACTAACTACCTACCTATCACTAAATAACTATCTATCTAGCTATCTATCTATCTAGTTACTCACAGAGAACCCGGCGAGTCATAACAGACTGAATATCCCTGTTGTACTGTAACTGGCCCACATTGGCATAGCCACTTGCTGTAGAAGTGGGACTCCATTCTTATTTAGTGGTAAGTAGCTCATGCTGTATTGGTGCTGGATATTATTTCTGGGGGAGGCACACTGCCAATTGTAATGATTTATTTTTACAAATGTACATACTGTATTAATTAGATATATAGCTCTACAACATCTGATGGTAAAAAAACAGGACTGCTTATAAAATCATGCAATTGAGACTAACTGAGACTAAGCTCTTTGGGAATCATTGGCATAAGTATGTAATGTGTTTCCTTAAAGCATCCTGGCACATTACATGAATAGCAGCATGGCATACTTGTTGTCAGTTTAATAGTTGTTACATCTGTAAGGCACATTTAGATTACATTCAATATAAATTAATTTATTTAACAAATTCACCTATTTCTACATCTGACCTTACCCAGATGAGCCATATATTGTCTATATATTGCATATGTAATATTTAATGTTTTCCAAAAACACTGATTATTTTATATTTAACTGGGATTTCAGGAATCCCACAAATATATTTGTATATCTGGGGGCAAATGTAGTGCCCATGACAGTGCCCCTTGTTTTCCAAAAACAACTGAAAATGTAAAATAAAATATTGACGAGTACAGAATCTGTTAAAAATGTAATTTTGGAATTAGTTAAATTATCACTTACCTTAAGTTGTCAGCAAAAATGTCTGGCAACCCTTTATTATGAAAAATGGAGTTTTAACCCAGATGAATGAGTTTTCCCAAATAAAATCTTCCAGTGATTGTAAAATGGTCATAGAATTATATGTATATGATAGCAACCTTTTAAAAAAGTCTGTGGATCAAGATCTATATAGAAAGAAAGATTAGATGGAATTAATTCCACAAATAATCAGCATTTCTTGAGGGAAAATCAATGATTTATGTATATTTGGAATGTGATAAACATTTGGTTTCACTATTTAACTATATATAGTTTATGACTATACTGTTCAATTCAATTGTTACATATCTTAGTATAAGTATCAGTATCCTCCAATCATCTTAAAGCTTCTTCAGAATAGGAAGTGGAATCTAGGAATATAAATCACCTGCCTTTGTTGGTGAAAGAGGGATTTTTTCATTGGATCATGTCCGTTCACATCATGAGAGTCACATACCCTTTAGAGGGTCATTCCATTCTTTATAGCGACATTTAGCAAAGTGCTAATGTAATGTTAGTGTGCTTATATGTTGAATATGAATAAATAATTAAAATTTATGTTAAACTTCTTGGGGAAAATTTGAATCTTTTTGCTAATAATTTTGTTTGTCGTGTTGAAAGTTCTTGAGGTCCTCTGAGATAATTCAAAAGATCCTAAATTTTGGAAAATGTTTTCACAACTCTTTTTTCTCATCAATTGTCAGATCAGACAGGTGATACGGCAGTACTATATTTAGTACATTCAGGGTGCATGAGTACAGTAATAGATAAAGTCACAGGGAGCTCTCACATACACTTTTCCCCCTAATACAATTCTGGAAAATCTAGATCTGAGGAGCTCCTTTTATAAGGCTATAGACCTGAGTCATTTGTTGCAGCATGTTGATTTTATACATTCCATACACTGTGATTTCTGTGATTGTCTTGTGGATGTTAATTATCTACTGGATTTGGGGTGAATTAGGATTAATTCTTGTATTAATTCCCCAAGATAAATATCTAAAATGCAGCTGAACTATAGAATTGGCCTAATAGATAGCATAGTGATAGCTGAAATGCAGAAGGCATGTGACGACAATGGTCAACAAACTCTTGAAGCTAATAAGTAACTAAATATTCAGAGAGAGTTTCCTGTATTATATGGGTTCCATATCTCCCAACATGGGCCATGCAAAGGGGCGTTGCCATGGCACGATGAGGGGGCATCATTATACAAATAAAGAGTTTCTATTATGCAAAAAGAGATGGTCTGGCACCAAACTTACTGCTGCAAATATGGCACAGCACCAACGTCTGTGCCCACTCGTACCAGACATTGCTCCGGGATCTTATGCCCACACCCAAGATATAAAAGATATAAAAGATATATAAATATATACATACATATATACATATACATACTATATATATATATATATATAAATATATATATATATATATATATATATATATATAGCACGCCTCCTGATGAAGTCCTAATGGATGAAACGCGTAGAGGTGACTGTGGATACTCTCTGATTTCGAGCTGCTGCAGATGGAGCTGTTCGTATGCGGATATCAGATTTGAGCTGTTGTACTATTTATGCCTGAATATTTTTACCATCTGGTACGTGCATTTTTATTGTTTGGAATAAAACTTTTCAACTTGGATAACACACCATGGAAGCGCCCCTTCTTTTATGATATTTTAGGAGTATTGGCTGTTCCCCTGTGGAGATCGGGAGACAGAAGGGAAGGATGCGCAGATGACATCCTGCTGGTGTTTTGAAACACAGTGAAACGGAGGCTGATCACCAACAAGCACGATAAGAATTTATTATCCATATCACTTGACTTGTGCGCACCGACTGTTGATACTATTGTTATATATATATATATATATTTATTTATTTGCTAACTAAAAATCAGTGCGAACTCTACATATATTGATTTAATGTATATTTTGTACTGTTTCTATGTGGTGCTTAGTATAATGCCCTGGCTACTGTATTATCTTTTTCCTTACGTTTAAATATAACATTAAGAAAATCACATTATCTCATGTAGTGTGTGGTCATATCACTGCCATCCTTTGCTGATGATGTTTCATGAGCAATGATGATGTTGTCACAAACATGAGAAAACTCAAACACTGCTGACATCCATCAAAGTCCTTTATTTCAGTCATAACACATTATTATACAAAACTAGCAGCATGTCAATATGTCATTCGCTTCATTTCTGTAAGTCACCTATGTTCTTTGGCCGAACTTTTACTTTGGACTATATTTTTTCAAG
The DNA here is from genome assembly GCF_038048845.1 of Mixophyes fleayi. Taxonomy (NCBI): domain Eukaryota; kingdom Metazoa; phylum Chordata; class Amphibia; order Anura; family Limnodynastidae; genus Mixophyes; species Mixophyes fleayi. The sequence continues at coordinate 79,006,921 of NC_134413.1, read as the reverse complement.
GTGTTGAATAAATTTCTGTTAATAGCAAGTTGGACTGGGAAGACAGAGTAACATGGATGTTTCGTCCGGTCTCTTTGATTAGTTGGTCATTCTTCCAAATTGTTCAATCTATGGCAATACACAGGCCTGGCTTGCGGTTTTTCAGCTTTTTTAACTTATCTTTTACTTCACAGGACAACTGACGATTTAGGTGGAGGCTAGACATGAGAAAGAAAAAATATATATTTCACCACAGATTAGTGAGTTTAAATTTCAATGGAATCCCATTTTTCTAAAAAAAAAATTATAATGAAATAGAGTATTATCCAGCAAGTTAGATGGTGAAGAAATCTAGAGAGGTCAGGGAAGGCCTCCAGACATTGTGATTGGAATCTGCTAATTGTATATTATACATTTTTGTCCTGTGTGTATCATGCATAGGATTTAATCATCACATACACTCCAACAGTCAATGTCTTGCACAGTTGTCATGTTTTTGTAAGGTCTCAATATTATGTCGGCTTTGAGCTGCTAAAGAGGCTTTTGCTGTTGTTGTTAATCTTAACCAATGTAGATGCTCTCTAGGGATTAGTGAGTGATATTACAAGTGATGTGACCTACACCATCCCAGGTGATCTAGAACACAAGACTTAGACAGATGGATTCACCTTAAATAGCACAGAGGTGTTAATGCAACATGGACTTGGAAGGATATATATGAGGTCATTAAGGGCACAATAATTTTGGGGAAATTTGTGTTCAGGGATCTGATTCAGTCCTAGGACTGTAGTGCCCATCTACAAGATACAGCATCAATGTCGTATAGTGACTTCAACGTCTTTCTTGTACGTACCTAATCTCTTCTAGGCTGGTTGACTTCAGTATTAGCTCCTCGATGTAACTGGCACCAGTATCTGTAATGTAATTATGGCTCAGTTCCAGATATGTGAGTTTTGTGTTATTACTCAGTGATACCAGGAATGGGACATGGTCATCTCTCAGCAGGATGTCCTGGAACCTGTTAGAGATCGGAGAAGACTTCACGTTTTCAATTGTATTTTTTACACATACAACCAGCATACAGAACAGAGCGATTATTTCCCTTTGACATTTTAGTCACCAGTCCGTTTCCCACGACTGAATTGAGGATCTCCTGTTCCAACCATTACACTATGGAAGCACCCCCTGAATAGGGAAGGTAGAGGTTGGATTAATGTAGTGCCTCATGTAGAGCACTAAAAGTTTAAATTTGAAGGTTACTGTGGGATACAGCACATGATTGTTCTTTGCACTACGGTAAATAATCCTTTATATGTTACGCTGGTACTGGGAGGTTACGCAGTTGGCACCTGGTGTATACCTCAATAATGCCAACCCATCTTTTCTATTTCAATTGTAAGGCAGCACTGGGTTCAACTCCAAAACCAGGATCTCATGGGGTTCCTACAGTTGCTCCAGTCTACCACAGTCCAAACACCATGCTGGTAGGTTAATTGGCTGCTGACAAAATAGCAAGTCTTTTGTATTAAATTTATTTATAATAATTATAATAGTTGGAGTTGAGCAAAAACACCATAACGATATGGAATTTAACACATTAAAGCATGATCCTTCAACAGAGTTAGTTTTAATCTGATAAAAGGGTTACCAATAGATTAGAAGAAAACACAGATTCAAAAAAACAGATAACAGTACTAGAATTATTCAAATCCAATAGAAAAGAGAGAGAATTGAAGAACATTAAGTTTTAAATGTTCCTGTGAGTGAATCTGCCAATATTTGGTCTGTTCAGAACATTCCTGCTAACCTAAAAACTAGCCAGTCACTCATACAAGCTACGGCTTTTCATCTTTTAGAATGATGTAGGGTAGAGACACTCCACCTTCCAAGGCAATGAGGACTTCTCTGTGGGATAGAAGCATGCTGCATATATTTAGACTCTTTCAGGTTTGGTTCTCTATATGTATGTAGTAGGCCCACCGGTGCAGTGCAGAAACAAGATTTACAATTTTAAAAGACCAGAAAGTAGGTGTGCACCTTGAAATGTGCGGAGTGGGTTCCAATAGGCAAAGTAATGCTTTAAGATAGTTATTTACCGTGTGCACCATGTGTGTGCCTTAATTGACCTGCTCTGTGTCTATTTTGCACATACATGCCCAAAATAAATAAATAACCACAAGACAATAATGGATGTGAAATACCTTGATAGTCAGCTATTCCTAGAAAATATCCAATAATGAGGTGCAGTTAGCCATTTGTTTACTACAGAAATACATTTAGAATGAAGACCAAAATGTAATATCATGATTATTTATAGCATTTTCCACCCTATATGTCTCAGCACTGTGTAATGTAGTTATACTCACATTAATTGCTCTACACTGCATGATGGACTGGACAGAGCTGTCATTAAATCCCCAAAGTGAGGGCCAGTCAGGTCATTGAATGATAAGTTTAATATCCTCAGATACTGGTTAGTTTTTATTGCAGATGCAAGATGGGAACAGGAACTGTCATTCAGCCAATTATTATCCAGGCTGGAGAAGAAAATCAGAATATGATATAAAGATAATTTAAGCATTTAATAAAATCTCTAATGCAGTTATATTGAGGACTTTAGTTAACATCAGCTCTTAGATGATGACTTCTAAAAAGAAATTTATGTAAATTGTCCTAAACATGGTGGTAAATAAACTGCTTATTCTAATTAAATAGCTCACCCATTATTTCCAATTTAGCACAATAAAGTGGTGGTAGATTAGAGGGAAGGATTGTAGTTCCTCTACCACCATTTAAGGGACAATTGCCCTCTACTTTTCATTTCCTTTCTCCAATAATGGCGAAAGTTCAGACAAAAATATTCAAATTGAGACTGAAGTTACAGCAGGACAATAATACCTAATTGTCGACGCATTTCGCAACCGTCAAGTTTAGATACAACCTATTATTTTATAATCTCAAAGTAGAGTTAGTTATTTGATTTCATGTCAGAGACCGGTTTACAGATATCCTCCAGTCATCAACAATTTCCCAGGAAGAGGAGAGGGTTGTGGGAGAGGTACAGGAAAAGAAGTAAGTGCTACAGGAATGTAGTAAACTAATAAGAGCTGCAGATGGACTAAAGCTGTAGTCTGTTGATCAATGAAACAGAAAAGAGAGTTGACAGCGAGAAATCTGAAGGAGACTGTCCGGTTAGGTTACCGGGAATTTAAGCTTCAATTGTTAATCAGCATGTAAATAAAGGTTAGCAGCCGTAAAATGAAATTGCAGTATTTAACCAGTACACTGCATGGTAAAGAGAACCAACTTCCAAACTTCATTTAACCTTTCACTCTATCAGAGTTGCTATAATAAAGATTTTTTAAAGATTTTGCTAATATTACCACAGTGCCAAATACATTCCTGCCACTGTAACAGGAAGCCCTGACTACATGACATTTTTTTACAAGTTTCTTAAAAAAAAACTTTTAAAAAAACTCAAAATATTTACAAAAATCCTTTTTTTACAAAATAATTTTCATGTGTATGTTTGGGGCACAAAATGTGCCAAACTCTTAATCAGGCCCTATATCTTCAACTAGATCCTTCTGCTTTTGGTTTAATTTTCTATGAGAATAATGGTAAATGCTCAGTAGGGATTAGTCGTTATAGTTTTTCTGTAGGAAATAAGCTAAATATGCAATAAGACGATTGTGAGGGCAGCAGGATACCGGGAACCAAGAGAGGCGGTTGTCCCACCTGGTCATCTGCAACCACCCATTGTCATTGTAATTGTTCCCTGTCGACCCTCCCTGGTTTGGAATGGATCTTAGACACCGGTCCTCAGGCCATGCTTACCTGATGGGGCTGTTTCTTTTTTACTGGGCCCTGATGCTGGTTTTATAAGTGTCTTTCTAGTTTTTCTGAGTGTTCCTGGTCTAGGCTGCATACTTTTTGGATGTCCTATATGGTCTCTTTTTGCTTTACCGGAAAACACTGTGCAATTGGCAAACAATGCTTGGTGGGCGCATATTAAGTTGGTTTGGGGCAATCTGAACCATTTTCCCTTTGAAGTGCCGGCTATAGTTTCAGCACAAGTAGCGCCGTTGGAGTCGGCTTGTGGTTTCGCTCCTGTCAGCCCAGACGGGATGCGGGATCAGGAATACCCGGGATAATTGATTACTAAGTGTCGGTGAAGGATAATACGTGCGCACAGGTAAAAATTACCCACGTTGCTTGATATCCAAAGGCTAATTGACCCGTGTTGTGATATCCGGTTTGTGGGCCTTGCCGTACTGCCTGCTGTTTTCTCCTTCACCATACAGTTTTTGGGTCCTAAAATAAACTCTTATTTTGCCACAATTATGTCTGGTGTCAATTATTTAAGGTAAATATTCTGAGGGTAAGAGAGGTTACCTAAGATAGGAATATCAACCGTTAAGCAGCTTGGTAAAGATAGTCCCGATGTTTCCTCTCTCTCATTATTAACTTAAGCCATAAAGGATGCTAAACAGAAAAGTATTAGAGAAATGCTTAAATAAAGTTGTTGCGAGGTGGAAGGAGGCTGAACTTTGACATTTTTATAGTTTCAACCCTCTTCTGAGGGTGTTTCTAAAGACATAAAAGAACATTGTATACAGACTTTGCTGTTCATACATGACACTCAGGGGTAGATTTATTAACCTTTAGAAAAGAATAAGTGGAGGTTTTGCTCATAGCAACCAATCAGACTCTAGCTATCATTTATCAAATACATTCTAGAAAATGATAGCTAGAATCTGATTGGTTGTTATGGGCAACACCTCAATTTTCCATTTTATAAGGTTTGATAAATCTACCCCTTAGTGTCATTTATCCAATGTTATCTTTGTGTCAGATATATAATAACAACATTATAATATTCCTACTACATACATATTCCCAATGCATGTATTTGTTATACTCACTGTAACTCCTCTATCCGGCATGTTGGACTGGACAGACCTGTCATCAAGTCACTGAAGTGAGGACCTTCCATTGTATTATAAGACAGTTCAAGTCTTCTCAGGGACCGGTTATTACTTATTGCAGATCCCAGATGACAGCAGGAAACGTCTGTCAGTTTGCTAAATGCCAAACTATGCAATAAAAACAGAACGTAAAAATAAGTTAGGTTTAGGCTTCACTTTCAATTAAAAAAAAAACACTAGTTGCATCTGCAAAAATGCAAATTCAAAAAATATTGTTAAACAAGGCAAATTTTAAATGTAGGGATCACATTACTGCAAATAAAAAATTGGGACAGACCTAAGTCGCTACATTTCCTTTTGGGATTTCTATAACATTTTATTGGAGACATCCCATGCTCCATAGAGCATAGGTCCCGCCTTCTGTCCTTAATGTTGCCGGAATCCAAGAGCTGGCGTGTGCAGTGGTTTTCGGTGCTAGAGGACTCAATCTGTCTATAATTCTACAACAGATCTCCACTGAAGTCTCCATTTAATTCCAAAATAGATCCGGCACTTTAGGCACCGGTAGTGGCAGAATTACCACCACTGCTAGTGGTGCAACCACTACTGGACCCAGAGGAGAGGAGGGGAGGTGGGGCGAGTCAGTGCCAGGTCACCCACCCAAGGTCACCACTCTGGTCTCAGAAGAGCACAGTGAGGTAATGATACCGGATATCACAAGACAACTTACGATAGATTCTGGATCTTGCACTCCGGATGTTTTAGAGCATCACATAAGAACCGAACTCCATCATCTCTTAGATTATTGCTGCAAATTCTGCAGAGAGTAAATGAGATGGAAATCAATGGGGATTATTCTATAGAAATAACAGAACATACATGTATGAATAGTTTTGTGGAGTTATAAATCATGACATGATCTAAATGAAAAGAGTAGCTTATAAAATACAGTTTCTTCATTTTTAGCATTAAAACCCATGTCATGGATTTCAAATTCTGTAACATTAATGTGTAGATGACTTGCCTACAATATCTTAGAATACATTAGATTTGGAGGTAATTTTCTCCATTTCACCAAAACTCTTATCCTTGATAACAGAAAATTACATACCCCACCCATGTGCAGCAATTTATGGTGACAGTTTCATTTCCAAAAAGAAGACATAAAAAGAAATATACTTAATTTTTACCCTAAATTATTTACTGTATGTAGAACTGGTGCCAGTCTCTCAATGTTCTCAATGTGAATTTTACAATGCGCTAGCCAAAGTTCCTCTGTATTCCTGCAGGATTCAAGGATAAAAGACAACACAGTATAATCCAGAGGTGTCAAGTTGATACCGGAAAATTTAAAACTTCTGTATGATCCAAGAGATTCTGAAACGAAATCCTTATTCTGAGTCTCAAAGAGATCGAAAAACACATTGAGAACCTTTCTCTGGTCCTCTTTGCTCTCCTGGACATCAATAACGGTCTGTTGGAGAAAGGTGATGACATCTTTGGCAGTTTGAGAGGACAATTCTCCCAAATAAGGCTCTAAAATGGACCTGGAGTAGTTGTCTGAGAGACCAGAGAGGAAACAAAGAAATATTTCACCATGGTTGTCTTTATATGATTTGGTTTCTTCAAGTGATTTATGTAACTTCTCAGGACATTCATTAATATAATGGACCAAGGCAGCAAAAAACTCCTGTAAAGTGACATGTAAGAAGGAAAAGGTCATATTAGTAGATTGGTCTGATTTAATCATTAAGCTTGAAAAGAGCTGTGAGGAAGTGTCCACATTAAATGATGCCAGATCTTGTTCATTAAATGCAACAATGCGATTCATCACTCCATGTTCTGCCATCCACCCAATAGATGTCAACAGTTCCCGAACCACCTCCTTATCATGGCTGTGATTGGACAGGATGTTGGCAATAAAAGTCACAAAGAGTTGTGTCAATGTTTTGGGCAATGATGACATCATCTGATCATTATTTGTCGGCTGGTCTTTGAAGCACTTTGATAATACTTTACAGATGATCCAGCAGTAGGATGGGAGATAGCAGAAATTGTAGAGTGTCCCATTATCCCGTATATAATTAAATGTTTTGTCTGACAATTCCTTGTTCCTAAAAAAATGTTCACAGTACATCTGTATGTCCCTGGGCAAGAAGCCCATAATCTGAGTTTGTCGCTTGAAAACTGTGGTATCAACTGATGCTAGTTTTGTTCTACTGGTGGTTAGTACAGAACAGCCCTTGAGAAGCGACTGTCTCACCAAACTAACCACAATCACACCAAGATTTTCTATCTGCTTAATATCGCGACATAATTGTCTCAATTTAAAATCCATTCGGTGATTACTTTCGTCTAAGCCATCAAATATAAAGAGCAGTTTTTCAGGATCTTGTAAGATGTTTTCAAGCTTACCCTGAAGATATGGATATTGTAGAAGGATCATAGTCTCCAAGCTGACCTCATCCAGCCTGTTGAGTTCCTGGAATGTGAAGAAGAAGACAAAAGCAAATCTCTGGTAGTGTTTTCCATTCGCCCAGTCATAGACAAACTTCTGCATCAGTGTGGTCTTCCCTATTCCTGGAACGCCGCTCACCAGTACTGTATGTGGCACACATTTTAATCGCTGGGACCAGCGGAACAGCCTGTTGGGGGAAATGCACTCCAGCTCATTTTTCAAGTAATCCTCATGTTTCTCTCCAGTCTCTATAAGCCAGTGCTGAGACCGCTTATGAATGGGGCGAAGATAGGCAGCAATCAGATCCATGTCACGTTGAGAAACGTAGGAACTTTGGTTTTCCTGCATTGATCCTGGGGACCTGTTTTCTACTAGATCCTGAGTTTTATCCAGCAGATGTTGCTTGTGATGTCCTTGCATATCTACCAATTAAAAAAAATAAAAACAAAGCTTATTACTAAAATAGGATGTGGTATGTAATGGAAATTGTTATAAAGTATAGTGTTGCCATTAGATGCCAATATCGGCATTCGTCTATTGTAACTTTGCTTCGATCACACCTAAATCTAGTTTTGGGTGCAGGTTTACATACTTGATATGTAATACTCATCTAACCCACCTTTGACAGTCCCACAGTGGCCACCTCTACATTAGCCTCACTTGCCTGATTTTAATAGGCAGTTTTGACAATGGCCCTTCCCTTCTACGTCATTCGCATGCACTCAGCAGTACACAGGGGAAGGGTATCAATATCACTGTTGCTTCCTTAAATCACATAAGTGGGTGTAGAGTATATGTGACCAGTGTGGGACTAGAGAATTTGGGACCCAGTGGATTGGGTAAACAGCTCATGCCAGTTAAGTAAGAGGCAGGAAGCGGTGTTGGTGTTGGGGGTGGGGGTAGTGACAGGGATTTAACAGTTAGAGAGGAAAAGGTTACAGTCAGAAATGACCTTCTATAAAGGAAAAGTAGATTTTTTTTGCCAATAGAAACTAATCATATTCTAGCTATCGTTCATCTAGTACATTCTAGAAAATGATAGCTAAAATCTGATTAGTTGCTATGGGCAACAACTCCAATTTCCCTTTTTTTAGAAGTTTTGATAAAGACTGAGCAGCATTCGTTCCAATAATAGCCTATTATTGTACGTATACTAGGGTTACTCTTACCATTGGCCACTGACCTTTTCTCCAGTACTGTGTTACCATATGTCCTTAATTTGTTATATACTGGGCAGATCTAATAGTAAAATCCCTATCTATGATTTTTACTCTGGACCCAACCTAGCCTAAATTCTACTCAGAAGGGAATTTACAAAGAGGAACTCCGTATAAGTACCAATACCAGCACACATGTGTCATACAGCTATTTGTCAGTCTCTCCTAACACGCTATCCTTCTCTAATCTTGATTTCAGCTGCCCTCTTCCAAGATTAACTGTTATTTACTTTAATATTCACCTTTCAGCTCTGGAGAGAAAGAATGTCCATGTTTATCCAATAGGATCTTCTGCAGCAGAGCATCGCCTAAATGAGAAAATCTCTTGGTGAGATAATTAATTACATTACTAACCCACTGCATTACATCACTCACTGACTATCCAAATATCTCTTACATATTAATCAATATGCAAATTGCACTAAAAAGTCAACCTCCAGTCCAAAATTGGTCCAACAAATACTGCTATACTTGTCCAAAAAGAGGACCATATTTCCTACTGCACCATCCCATAGTATCAAATGCCAATACCAATGACGAGAGATGGGTCATAGGAGAGATATCATATATATCCACAATAGATTAAATGCATGGTCGATTTATAAAATACATTAATAAAGTATTTTTTGAGGACTTTGGGCACTTTTTGTATTTTGTTTCCCTTGTCCTGGATATAGAATGGCTTTAAAGAAACACCAGGCTAGGAATAGATCAATTGGGAACAATGTGTTTGTAGCTTTCAAACATTCACAATACTAAGTTTTGGATTATTGTGGGCTTTTCAGATATCATTTTTTTTAGTGCTCAAACCTGTTCTTTTATTATTCATGAATATCATTATTTCAGAGTGAAACCTTCAAGTCATAGTGTTGGGTATTCCAGCAGTAAGGAAACACCGGGGAGCTTGGATGATGGTCAAAGGATTTAAGTGACAGTAAGGTGTCTTTATGCCATCTGATTTGGCTTAAAACACCAAGACAATATAAAATCGTACATAGGAGTTGCAAAGCATGTGTAAAGCATGTGTATTTAAAACAAAGTAAGATATAAGGTTTAAAGAGAACACAAAATCATAAGGAGAGGGCATGATAGAGGCCAATGATAGGACGATCGTATCTGAAGAAGATGAATTGCATGAATCTCACCAGCAAATGACAATGTAGGAACATTACTGATGGTGTGTCCGGTAATAGAAGCAGTGGGCGCTGCCGTCTGCCGGGCCAGTTACCTAATAACAGCAACCGATTCCTGAGACCTGTCAGGAAGATGCCGATGCTTATCCAATAGTAAGTTGGGATAAACAGGTGCTACCACAATAACCAGGAGCCATCTGTCATCAAGGCATTAAATGAGTACTATAGATAAATGAACAGTCCCCCTCACACCGTTCTGAACCACCACCAAAAAAAATCTGACAATCTTGTGCAGATCAAGTGATGACTATACAATGATCTTCCTGCTTTAGCTTGGTCAGATTTGTCTGCAGAGCCGCATTTCCATGTAGGTTTTCTACCTCTCTGATGCACTGTAAGGCTCTGCATAGTAATTATTTTATTACATGTAGCTCCATATCTAAAAAGGTGAGGTCCACCTTGAACTTGTCCTTGGGCACTTAAAGTGTCTTCACTGTCTCCTGCTATTGCTGCTATCACTGGTCCCCTAATGCTTTCCCCTCACCCAATAAATACACTCAAGTCAAAACCATCCATCCTTTCTGTTGTGTGGGTTGGAGCCTATGAGACGTCCTCCCTCAGGCATTAATTTAGACCTGGAGATCTTCTTTTAATTTGAAAGACACCAAGAAATGGATTTGAAAAATATGAATGGGGGATGAGGAGGTGAAGGAGCATCGGACAGATCTAACACCACTAGCAGAATTTTAAGTCCTCAATAGCTAAATTTCTTCTAGACAAGATGAGCGGTTTACATGTTCATTAAAATAACACAAACACAACATATGCAATTAAGATAAAAAGACTGATTAAGCAAAATTACCTGATATATTGATTTCATTCAGTAGTGCATACAAATTAGGAGATGAACAGTCAATCTCTAGATCATAGAGACTTTCCCAGAATCCTATCACAGCTTCTCTTCCTGTGTCCAAAATATCTTGCACCAACTTCTCCGAAAATACAAAGTGCCCAAGACCTTTATTCACTTTTACATGTTCCTGAAACACAATTATAAGGATTTCAGATAGATATACATAATATGTCCAAAATACCTGTAAAACCAATTGCAAATAAAACTTTCTATTACTGGTTATGCACATGGTATATGTGGGGGAATCTGTCTCCTTAAATGCTAGCTAGTTAACTTTCAAAGCAAAAACGCACCACCAGCGTGTATTAAAATTGGAAATTTTGAACAAAAAATACATCTATTCTGATAGACCCATATTATGTCTTCTAGTTTTGTGAACCATAGTTCTTAAATTTATTTTTAACAACATTGTCATGATAAGTATGTCGCTGTAGCAACCCTTAAAGAGGATCACGGCACACACCCGTAAATGTTCTGGTTACAATTTTATTGTTTACCTTTCATGAGTTCAAACTCCCTGTTCTATACTGTATGAAATTACAATTTCTCCTCCTACCTCAAAGAAGATATTCCGAGAGGCCAGTTCCTTCAGTAGGATCTTAGTGTCCATGGGCTCCACAGCGTAGATTAGGTCTCTTTGGAAATACTCATATATAATTCTTAGTTCTTCTATTCCATAGCCAGGTACCTGCTGACGGAACTTCTCAATACCATCTAGATAACAAGAAGGACAAAAAACGTTATTTGGGATCAGCTTGACCAATTGTAGATAGTCCATCTGAGCTGAGTTAGCAAGTGAATATATATATATATATAGGAGATTTACCATTTTTTGGATTTTATTAACTCTTCAGCACTCTCATTGAGATCTACCAATGAGAGTTTGGCCAAATGTATTGGATCTAGGACAATTGACTTTGACAGTGAGGTCAGGCTGTCAGAATGAATCAGCTGTTCTCTGATTGGCTAGCAGACTGTACTGCTGAGCTTAGTTTTTCAAGTAAAACATGATCTATATGGGCAGCACGGTGGCTTAGTGGTTAGCACTTTTGCCTCACAGCACTGGGGTCATGAGTTCAATTCCCAACCATGGCCTTATTTGTGTGGAGTTTGTAAGTTCTCTCCGTGTTTGCGTGGGTTTCCTCCCACACTCAAAAAACATACTGGTAGGTTAATTGGCTGCTATCAACTGATGTGAATGAGTTATCTGTACAGCGCTACGGAATCAGTGGCGCTATATAAATAAATAGTGATGATGATGATGAGACCACCTTCTGAACGATATTTTAGTCAGGATTTTACACAATCGGGGTTAAAGGAGATGGAAAAGCAGATATGTTCCCCTTAGAGCGAAGCTCTCTCCACGCTTTCAGAACTGGACCAGCAGTGGTGTGGGCAACTCTGGGAACTTGATGAAGCCAGTTACATTTAATGGTAAGTACAATTAAGGGTATCCCCAGAGAGTTAGTCTCTATATCCACCACACTGCTTCATCCCGTCCTGTCTGGGCCACTCCAAAATCTTACTCCATGATATAGCCTGGTAGCAGTTCATGAATACGGGTTTGTATTCCCCCCATGGTGTTTGCATCTGAACAGAATAGAGTGCTAGATCCTAGGTTTTCCACCTCCCCAGACAAAGATGCAGACTAGTTTTTGAGTTCAACAAGGAATTGTTTAAATCTAAAACCATTTAGATGGCCATCATCATGTATCCGCAATCTGGGGATCTCCATTTATCAATTGTTCAGCCTCAATTACACTTCACTGTTATCTAAAGCAAGGAAAGAACTAAGATCATCGTCCTCTACTAAATTCTCTTATTTTGGCAGAATAAATATTATAAAAATGAATACTTTGTTCCAATTCAATTTCCCAAACAATTCCTTGCAGGTAATGTTAGATATACTCTGCTAGAGTGTATCCAACAACAAAACCACACAGGCATAATTTGCAGGAATGACCTAGTGGATATGTCCTTTAAGTGTTAATATCCAAAGTAGGATCGAGACCCAAATTCATATGACTTATATAGTAGTCGTAAAGGCACATTCATTTATAATAATGATTACATTTATTTATAATTTATACTTAGGTTGTGCTAGATAAATGCCTTAAAAATTAAATAATCACACAACTGACCTTTTGTATCATATCTTGTAGTGGACTGACCCATTTTTGCTTCCCTTGAGTAGAGCAAGTAACACAACCTTTAAAGGTAAAGATAAACATATAGGTTGAATAGAAAACATACTACATCTCTTCAGCCAGTATGGGAGAATAATAAGCCTAATAACACTGTCCACAACCCAATGAGCTAAACACACACCAATTAAATAGAGTAGAAACGTATAAGTGTAAACAGATCAGCAATGGTCTTGAAAGTGAATCTAAGTAGTGCTTCCAGTGCTGTACACTAGACTTTCCTTTCTGGCTGAGCTCTACCCTTTCACCACACCCAGTTCTATTTATTTCTCTTGAACTATTCTGTGTTACTCACCTATATGAACTAGTAACTTTGCTCCCTGTATCTGCTAGTGTGTGATGACAGTGTGCTTAGTCATTCTTGTTATATTGCTCACTCTCTGGAGCAAATGTACTTTGTACTGCTACCTTTATACTGTTTCTGTTCTGATTTCCTGGCTGTCACCTTCTACAACCTAGGCTTGTGACCCCTGACCATGGGCTGACTACTGACCATCCTACATGAAGACCTACTTTACCTTCATGGCGGGCTGCCAGGTTGTGTTTCAGAAACTCAGCTTTTTTCAGAAATTCAGTTTTATCCATGTAAATTTTTTAAAAGTTCATGCACACACTATGGGCCTGAATCAGAGTAGACCCCAATCGTAAGCGTAACATGAGATGAATAAAGTTTCATGTAAGTGTATGTACGCCATATTCAGAGTTGACAATGTCTCCAAGTCTGTATGAGTAGTAGACATGTCCGCTTGACAACAGACACATCCCTCAAACACTTACGAACACCTTACGAACATGTACAAAAAACTTTTCTTTTATATTTTATGCATTTAATTGCTATGAAGCAGCACTTAAACTTGAAAATCCTAGCTAATAAATCAGGAACAACTTCCTGAGATGCGTACAAAAAGAAATAATAAAAAAAAAGATCTTTTCTACAACCTGCTCTGCAAATCCTAATCAATCGATGACTGAGCTAGCTCGGGTATTCGTCATCATCTTCCCGGTTACTGTACTATTTTCGGCTGCACCCACTTTGTGGAATTCCCTTCCTCGCACAATAAGACTTTCTTCTAGTCTTCAAATCTTCAAGCATTCTCTGAAAACCCACCTCTTCAGGGAAGCTTATAATATTCCTCAACCACCATCTTAATCTACCTAGGTTACCCGATTACCAACACATTGCTGTCTGGCTGGATAATACAGCTCACTAAGCACTTTTTACCTTTGCATTCTGGCTGGACCAATACGCAATATGTGGACTAAGCCTCATGTATCAAGTGCCCCTCTATAGAACGTATGCTTACGGGCAGGGTCTTCTTACATCTCTGTCTGTCTGTATTACCCAGTATTGTTGTATTTCTGTGTTTGTTTCCAATTGTAAAACTATACGTAATTTGCTGGCGCTATATAAATAAATGTTGATGCTGATTATAATGATCTTCATCCATTACTTACGCCTGTCCCTGACCACCCGCAAATCAAACCGCTTATTCAGTCAAATCTGGTACCAAATCTTGGTCTGAATCTGTATGCAACACACTCTTACTGTACATTGCCTCCCCATCCCTCCCCTATCACTCCTCTTAAGGCACAAGGAGCTGTATGCGGTAAAAAGTGTCAGGTCTGAATAGCTGAAGTTCTAAGTATGCATGTCACGGAATTAGTAGAGGTGGCCACTAGCCGGCACAACTCAACAGGGAGGTGCACAGTCCAATACATACCTGGTATTCACCAGGGACCCCCGTAAGGGAGTTTGGCTCTTTTCTGCATGGGGTACGCAGATCGTGGTTCTTTGAGACAGGCACGGCGTGGTAACGGGAGTAGTCAGGCGTAGTCAAACAATCCTGGTCAGAACTAGCTGAGCAGAATGGTACACTGGGAAGATCCAGAGAATAGTCAGAACAAGCCAGGCGTCAAAACCGAAGCGAAGCAATAAGGCAAATCGTAAACCAGGAGTATAGTAAGAAAACCAGCCGAGTCAGAACCAAGGAACACAGGAATCAGGAATCACAGGTGAGTGTTGGAGTAGGTTAGTGTACCAATCCTATATGTGTAACAAGATGCACCCATATGGGCGAGATGGATTCGGTGCTCAGGTATTCTGAATGCCGACAGGTGTGTGTGGAGAGCGTCCTGTTGCCTAGCAATGGGATGCGAGGTCTACAGATCATGCACACGCACAGCGTGCAGAGAGAACAAGGAAGGGTCACATTGCTAGGCAACAGGATACATGTGTCGGCAAGGCACAAGCGACCGTCTCCTGCCCCTAGTGTCAATATGGAGACGGTGCCTGACAATGCACAGTGCGGAAAAAAGGGAAGATACGCTATGCAAATGAGCATATGTCTCATTCTGAATCAGGCCCTTAATGACTAGTATCTCTCTCACCTTGGTGGGTTCTTTGTGTTTTGAGTTCCTGGACAAACCCCCAACTTATCACATCTGTATGAAACAGGAGAGATTTAGGAGGACATGGTTGTGGGACACAGACACTCTAGTGAACAAAAAAACTTTGCAAACACATTTATTTACACACTTAGATGAATCAGACAAACACAGCAATTGGATTATTATTATGCATTAATCTCAATATTTACATTAGACAAATACTAAATGGACATTATTCTGTAATATCATATCATCTTATTTTGAATGAAAAACATAGTTTGTATAGATGTCCTTGCAGAATATAGAATATCAAATGCCAAACATAGTTTTGTCACCATGCCGTGCCATCTTCTTGTGATTGGGGGCAACGTAAATTTGTGAGGGATGAAATTTGAAAATGACAGAATTAAGCTTAAACAATATTCCTGTATATAATTTCTACATTTACAATTTGTGTCCATAGAATAGAAAACATACAAATTAGATGTAGATTGTAAGCTCTGATGGACAGAACCCTTTGCGACTTTCCTATCTTCATGTATGTTTATAGACTCAGAATGAAAAGGTCACATGGTAAGAACAGCATGAAACTCCTGTTATTAAACAGCTATTTCCCTGTTACAATGTGTTACATTCTATACTTCTCAGTGTGTTACATGAGAGATCAGTGAGTGCAGGAATAGAACAATGTTACTCACAGACAGAGGGAGGGAGGGAGGAGTAAGGGAACAGAAGGAGAGACAGGAAGGGAAGGAATAATAGTTCTCCAGCTTTCTCTCTCAGTGTAACTCTTTACATTTCATCAGCTGTCCGGATACTCCCTGTCTTTACAGCGTTCCTGTCACCTACACATAACTACATGTAAACATATCTGAACAAACTCCATATAATATACTATATTTACTGTGTGTTACAGCCGTATAGTTACTTCCATAGTCACCTTGCTATACGTCTGCCTGAGCACAGCTGTCTTCTGTGCAGCTGTGAGTATTCATGAGTATTAATGAGAGAGTGAACAGCCCATGTACTGGCAGGGAGCATGCTCAGTGTGTGTCTGCGAAACATCCTGTGACATCATCAGAATCCAGTTTTCACTACGTTGGCTCTGAATGGTCACATCAGATTATTGTCAGAGAAACGTTTGCCCAAACTAACAGCTTATTTAGATAAAGTGTTACAGTACATATAACAATGCAACAGGCAAACAGGCATCTACTTCCCTTACAAAAAGACTTTTAGAGCTTGTATTATTAAACATAGAAACATAGAATTTAAGGGCAGATAAGAACCGCTTGGCCCATCCATTCTGCCCATTTTTTAACCTGTGGTAACCTCAAACCCTATTTGATTCTTTATTCTTTGTAAGGATATCCTTATGTCTATCCCAAGCGTGTTTATACTGCTATACTGTATTAGCCTCTACCACCTCTGATGGGCGGCTATTCCACATACCCACTGCCCTTTCTGTGAAGTAGTTTTCCCTCTGAACCTACTTTTCCCCAGTGTCAGTGCATGTCCTCATGTTCTAATACTTATCTTCTTTTGCAGAATGTTTCCCTCCTGCACCTTGTTATTACCCTTGATATACAGTATTTAAAAGTTTCTATCATGTCCCCCCGTTCCCTTCTCTGCTCTAAACTATACATATTAAAGTCTTTCCTGGTAAGTTTTGTGCTGTAGACCATGCACCATTTTAGCTGCCTTTCATTGTACAGTCTATAATGTATTTATATCCTTCTGGAGATATGGACGGAATGAAATATATGCAAATTATTTAGTCTCCTTCCACATTACATGCGCATAGCTGGAAATTAATGCATTTTTTTCAGTCAGCAATAGTTTGCAAATGAATATATAAATATTTTTTTACTATTATTAACTGTTTTTCTTTCATGTTTCCATTGAATCTCATTTTTCCTCCTATTACATGGAATGAATACAGAGACACCCTTTTGTTCTAACCTTTGGAGGCTCCATTTGCCACCTTGGTCTTAAGAATTGGAGAATGGAAATCTTCTACCGAGAGTTTGGGAAGGAGGTTGGTCTCACAACAAGCTGTCGGCTACAACACTATCGGGATTAAAGTTTATGTCCGGCTAACCTCCATTCTTTATCCTGTAAGTAGATACGGGCCACCCAACGTAGTCTAATATGAGCGGTAAAGTCCTGATACATTTGTGAGAGACTAGAGTTAGCTGCATACCAAATGGTATATGGAAATGTGCTTGTCTGACACAGTACGTTGATCACAGGGAATAGAGTCTTCTCACAACTCCACTTATCACATGAAGAGAACATCCAAAGAATAATAAACAAAAACAAAGAACACAAATAGAGGGACAGACTCAAGTCAGTGCAAAAGACGAATTCATCCACAGACACATCGCACCAATGTCAGGGCTGAAATCTCTGCTCCTCATTCCTCACAGCGGTAAATCTATGTTGCGCCGATGTTGATGAAATTTCCGCTAATTTTTCATTGAATGAGCCACCGCCATCCAGTGATATTTTTGTCAGCCCGATTCCCTTAGGGAATTTTTCCCCATGCTGACTTTAGTCTCACATTATGACAGGAGGACCCAATGGCGCGAATATCCCAGTTATACTGTAACCAGCCCACATTGGCATAGCCCCATGCTGTAGAAATGGGACTCCATTCTTATTTAGTGGTAAATAGCTCAGAATGCTGTAGTGGTGCTAGTTATTATTTCTGGGGGTGGCACACTGTCAATTGTAATGACTTATTTTTACAAATATATATACTGTGTTCATTAGATATCTAGCTCTACAACATCTGGGGGTAAAAAAAAAAGGACTGTTTTAAAATAATGTATGTGAGATTTAACTCTTTGGGAAACATTGGCATAGGGATGTAATGTGTTTCCTTAAGGCGTCATGGCACATTAAATGAATGTTCTCACAAAGATAAACAATATATTGTCTATATATTGCATATGTAATATTTAATGTTTTCTAAAAACAATGATATTTTATATTTAAACTGAGATTCTCAAATTTCCACAAATATATTTGCATATCTAGAGGCAAATGTAGTGCCCATGACAGTGCCTCTAGTGTTCCAAAATACCTGGGCCAAAAATAAAATGTAAAATAAAATAATGACGTTTATAGAATCTATTAATAACGTATGTTTGAAATTAGTTAAATTATCTCTAACCCTTAGTTGTCAGCAAAAATGTTTGGAAACCCTTTGTTAAGAGAAATTGAGTTTTAACCCAGATGAATAATTTTTCCCAATTAATATCTTCCAGTGATTGTAAAATGGCCAAAGGATCCTTTGTATATGTTAGCAACCTTTTAAAAAAAAGCTGTGGATTAAGATCTATATATGAAGAAAGATTAAATGGAATTAATTCCACAAATAACCAGCATTTCTTAGGGGAAAATAAATAATTTATGTATCTTTGTAATATGGTGAAAATTTGTTTTCACTATTTAATTATATATAGTTTATGATTATACTGTTCAATTCAATTGTAACTTGTGTAAGTATCAGTATCCTCCAATCATCTTAAAGCTTCTTCAATGTAGGAAGTGGTAACTAGGAATATAACTCACCTGCCTTTGTTGGTGAAAGAGGGATTGTTCGTTGGATCGTGTCAGTTCATATTATGAGAGTCACATACCCTTTAGAGAGTCTTTCCATTCTTTATAGTGAGATTTAGCAAAGTGCCGCCAATGTAATATTAGTGTGCGAATATACTGAATAGGAATAAATAATTAAAATTTATGTTAAACTACTTGGGGAATATTTAATTTTTCTCATCTAATTGCCAGATCAGACAGGTTAATCTGCAGTACTATATGTAGTAAATTCAGGGTGCATGTGGACAGTATTAGATACAGTCACAGGGAGATCTCACATACTTTTTCCCCCCTAATACAATTCAGGAAAATCTAGGTCTGAGGAGCTCCTTTTATAAGGCTATAGACCTGTGTCATTTGTTGCAGCTTGTTGATTTTTTATCTTTAAATTCCATACACTGTGATTGTTCTGACTGTCTTGTGGATGTTAATTATCTGCTGGATTTGGGGTAAATAAGGATTAATTCTTGAATTAATTCACCAAGATAAATATCTAAAATGCAGCTGAACCATAGAATTGGCCTAATAGATAGCATAGTGACGGCTGAAATGCAGAAGGCGTGTGACGACAATGGTCAACAAACTCTTGAAGCTAATAAGTAACTAAGTATTCAGAGAGAGTTTTCTACAACTAACAATGGGTGGCATATGTCCCAACATGGGCGCCGCAAAAGGGGCACGGCCATGGCACGACGCCGGCATGTAAATATGTAAATAGTTTCCCATCTTGCAAAATAGAGATGGTCTGGCACCAAACTTACTGCCACAAATATGGCACTGCACCAACTCTGTGCCCACATTTACCAGACATTGCTGTAAAACCCACATGTGCAGGTTCCCTATGGTCACTTTTGCTGACACCAAAGAGCTAGACAGACAGAGAAGAAAGAGCAGGTGAGGAGGTGCTTTACATACCCCTGCACCTTCCTAGTTCCACACATGGTGACAAAGTGACAAGGGAGTTACATTGTTATGAGAAGATCCTTATACATTACTCATCTTTTCGCAATTGGCATGTTCTCTTTGCAAAAAGGGAACTATGAAATGGGGGTTTCTGTTGAAGGGGGTCATTTCTGTGGAAGGGGTTAGGGCAGCACAGTGGCTTAGTGGTTAGGGTTAGAGTTAAGGTTAGGGTTGGCTTAGGGTTACGGTGACCATGGCCTTATCTGTGTGGAGTTTGTATGTTCTCCCTGTGTTTGCGTGGGTTTCCTCCAAGTGCTCTGGTTTCCTCCCACCCTCCATAAACATACTAGTAGGCTAATTGCCTGCTACTAAAATTGTTCCTAGTCTCTCTCTCTCTGTGTCTGTGTGTATGTGTGTTAGGGAATTTAGACTGTAAGCTCCAATGTGACAGAGACTGATGTGAGTTCTCTGTACAGCGCTGCGGAATTACTGGCGCTATATAAATATCTGATGATGATGAAATAGTCTCTATATAACGACAATGCAGAGGCATCTACTGTTTATGGGGCCCCTGTGTCAAGTTTTGCACTAGGGACTTGAGGCTCCCATCTTTGATATATCCTGACAGTTCCTAAGGGGATCCTGCTCCTTCATTTCTCTCAGTCTGTGACTTTCTACTTTTCTCCAATCTCCCCCGTATAGTCATCTCCTCCCTTACAATCAGGGTCTCTTATTCAGCTTGATATACTATGTATTTAAAAATCGTAATAAAAAATATATATAAGATAACTAAATATCACTACGAGCTCTACATATATTGGTTTAATATATATATTTTGTCTAATGCCCTGGTTACTGCATTGTCTTTTTACTTACGTTTAAATATAATATTAAGAAAATCACATCATCTCATCTAGTGTGTGGTCATATCACTGTCATCCTTTGCTGGTGATGTTTCATGAGCAAGTATGATGTTGTCACACATATGAGAAAATGCAAGCACTGCTTACATCCGTCAAAGTCCTTTATTTCAGTCATAACGCATTATTATACATAACCCGCAGCATGTCAAGATATCATTTGCTTAATTTCCGTAAGTCACCTATGCTGTTTGGCCGACCTGCACTTTAGGCTATAGCTGTTCAAGGTATTGAATATATTTCTGTCAATAGCAAGTTGGACTGGAAAACAAAGTCATCTGGATATTTCTTCTGTTCTCTTTTATTAGTCGGTCATACCATCAATTTGCTCAGTCTATGGAAACCCTCAGGCCTGGTTTGTGATCTTTCAGCTTTTTTATCTTATCTTCTACTTCCCAGGACCACTGATGGTCAAAATAGAGCCTAGAAGGAAGAGAACACAAACAATATATCACCACAGACTGGTGAGTTTAAATTTCAATGGAATTCTCTGTTAAAAAAACATTCACATACAGTATTATCCAGCGAGGTAGAAGGTGAATTATTCTCAAAAAACTCAAGAGGCCAGAAAAGTCCTCCAATTATTGTGATTAGGAATCTGTTAATCATATATTATACATTTTTGTCCTGTGTGGATCATGCAGAGTATTTAATAATCACAAACTTCAACGCAGAAGAGAACAGCCAACATTTAATGTCTGGTACAGTTGTCATAATCTTATAAGGTCTCAATATTATGTTGACTTTGAGCTACTAAAGAGGCTTTGCTGTATGTTTAGTTAATTTTAATTAATGTAGTTGCTTACTAGGGTTTAGTGTGTGATATTACCAGTGATGTGACCTACACTATCCCAGGTGATCTAGAACACACTTTTTTTGAAGAGAGAGATGGAGTAAGCTCTAATCAGGTCATTAAGGGTATGGCACAATCATTTTGGGGAAAACTGTGTTCAGGAAGCTGGATAAGATTCAGTCCTAAGACTGTACTACCCCCATGTAAGAGACAACATCACTGTTGTATAGTGACTTCACTGCCTTTGTTGTAGGTACCTGATCTGTTTCAGGCTGGGTGACTTCAATATTAGTTACTCAATGTAACTGGCACCAGTATCTGTAAGTTAGTTGGTTAGCACCAGGTGTGTGAGTTTTGTGTTGTTAATCAGTGATACCAGGAATGGGACATGGTCATCTCTCAGCAGAATACCCTCGAACCTTTCAGAGATGAGAGAAGACTTCACATTTTCAATGGTATTTTTTACAACTATAACCAGCATACAGGATAACTTTGAGCGATTTTTCTCTTTAAAGGGTGCTTCCACCCACAATGTGAAAACTTAGTCACCAGCCCCTCTCCCAACTAGTAGTATTTGGTGTGTACAAAGCCAGAGACTCCCATAGCTTAG
The DNA here is from genome assembly GCF_038048845.1 of Mixophyes fleayi. Classification (NCBI taxonomy): domain Eukaryota; kingdom Metazoa; phylum Chordata; class Amphibia; order Anura; family Limnodynastidae; genus Mixophyes; species Mixophyes fleayi. The sequence continues at coordinate 78,984,869 of NC_134413.1, read as the reverse complement.
GAGTACTTTCCCTCACCAGTGCTTATTATAGAAACTAACAGCACCGTTTACACCTGTTCTTACCGCTGTTGTCAAATAGCAGACTCATTACAGCAGGAGTGGATGATTATTTACAAAGAGATACTGGCAGTTCTGCTTGTTAGATATGGAGAGGAGGTTTGATAGTTAAAAATTTACTTTGTGGGTTTAATTGTCAATTAACATAAAGCATAATTCCACTTAGAGCAACTTTTCCCTAACTACGGCTATATTGTCGAGGAATCTTGACAATGCTGCAGCAATGTGAAATGGTCCACCCAGTCCGTATTGTGGATCTTCTGTTCCAATCATTACACACTGGAAGCACTTCCTCAATAAGGAAAGCACAAGTTAGAAAAATGTAGTGATCTTATTTGATTGATTGGTTTCTATGGGAAACAGCACTTGATTGATTTTTGTGCCATGAGGCAGCACAATGGCTTTGCAGCTTCAATTAAAAAAACAGGTTCTCATGGGTTTTCTACAGGTGCTCTGGCCTCCTCCAACAGTCCAATAAACCTTGCTGGTAGTTTAATTGACTGCTGACAAGAAAAAAATGTTTTTTGTATTGAATTTAATAATAATAATAGTTGGAGTTGAGTGCAAACACCATGAGAAGGTGGAATTTAACTAATTAAAGCGTGATTCATCAAAAGATAGATTTAATCTGAAAAAAGGGTTACCAATAGAATAGAACAAGATAAAGATACAAAAACACATAACAATACTAGAATTTGTCAAATCCAATAGAAAAGAAGAGAATTGAAGAAAATGTATTTTTAAATGTCCCTGTGAGTAAATCTGTCAATATTCAGTCTTTTCGGAAAATTCCTGCTAACCTGGAAACAAGCTAGCTACTCATACAAGCTATGGCTTTACATCTTTTAGAATGATGTAGGATAGAGAGGATCCACCTTCCAAGGCAATTGGGATTTCTCTGTGGGATTGCAGCATGCTGCACATGTTCAGATTAATTTAGGGTTTGGTTCTTCATATATACATAGTAGGCACACCTGTGCACCATTTTTGAGGTGCAGTGCAGAAGCAAGATATACAACTTCCAAGACCAGAATGTAGGTGTGCACCTTGAAATTTGTGGAGTGGGTTCCGATAGACAAAGTAATGCTTAGAGATAGCCATTGCCTGTGTGCACCCTGTGTGTCTTAAATGACCTCCTTGGTGTCTATTTTGCACATATAGTTCCAAAATAAACAAATATCTATAAGACAATAAGGGCTGTGAAATACTGAGATAGTCAGCTATCCCTAGAAAATATGCAGTAATACAGTTGCATAGTTGATGAGGTTGAAAAAAACACACCAGTCCATTAAATTCAATTTAATCTGGATCTCCTGCGATCCCTCTCTTACATTTGAAATTGATTCAGATAAAGCAACCACCAATCTGTTTCAATTGGGATAACTCCGTGGATCCACTATTATCCTTCATCCTAAACAGTCATACCCCAGGATATCCATATCCGCTAAAAAAATGTCTAACCCTTTCTTAAACATATCAATTGAATCTGCCATCACAACCTTCCTTGGCCGTGAATTCCATAACTTGAATGCCCTTACTGTAAAGAACCCCTTCCTCGGCTGTTGTGAAACTACCTCTCCTCTAACTTTAGGAGATAACCATGTGTCCTATGTACAGTCCTTGGGATCTACTGTCTACGAGCACTCCCAAATCTTTCTCTATTATAGATTACACTAAAATTATCCCATTTAATTTATAGATTGTGTGCTTGTTTTTGTTCCCTAAATGCATAACCTTACATTTATCTATGTTAAACTTCATCTTCCATATCGCCATCCAATCCTTCAGTTTATTCAAGTCCTTCTATAGAGAAACTACATCTTGCTCTGTTTGTATTACCTTAGAAAGTTTAGTGTCAGCTGCAAGAATGCAAACTTAGCTCTCTAAGACACCTAGCTCTCTAATCACCAAGGTCATTAATAAATATATTAAAAAGGAGTGGCCCCAGCACGGAACCTTGAGGTACTCCACTTAAAATTTTTGATCAATTAGAAAATATTCCACTCTCTGTTCCCTATTCTCCAACCAGTTTTCGACTCAAGTACAAATGTTGTTTCCTAGACCCAGTTCCCTTATTTTGTAAACCAACCTCTTGTGTGGAACTGTATCAAAGGCCTTTAAAAAAATCTAAGTAGACCACATCTACTGTCTTGCCCTGGTCTAAGTTCCCACTAACTTCCTCGTAGAAACTAATTAGATTAGTTTGACATGACCTATCCCTCACAAATCCATGTTGATTCCCACTAATAATTTTATTGCGTACCAAGTGATCCTTAATACTATGCCTTAATATATCTTTCAATATACTTTCCCCTACTATTGATGTCAGGCTTACAGGTCTATAATTCCCTGGTTGTGATCTAATTACATTTTTAAATGATGGCACCACATCTGCTATTCGCCAATCTCTTGGTATTGAGCAATTTGTTTACTACAGAAATACATTTAGAATTACGACCAAAATGTAACAAACATTTATAACATTTCCCACCCTATATGTCTCAGAACTGTATAATGTGGTTATACTCACATTAATTGCTCTACACTGCACGATGGACTGGACAGAGCGGTCATTAAATCCCCAAAGTGAGGGCCAGTCAGGTCATTGCAAGATAAGTTTAGTACCCTCAGATACTGGTTATTTATTATTGCAGATGCAATATGGGAACAGGAACTGTCCTTCAGACCAGTACTGTCCAGGCTGGAGAAGAAAAGCAGAATATGATATAAAGATAATTTAATCATTTAATAAAATCTATCATAGAGTAATTTCTAAATATTGAGGACTTTATCATCAGATCTTAGGGGGTGACTTCTAAAAAGAATAACGACATGGGAAGTAATTTGTCGTTTATCATAATGTTATCTTTCTGTCAGACATATAATAACACCATATAATACTTCCTACTACATACATATTCCCACTCTATGTCTTTGTTATACTCACTGTAACTCCTCTATCCGGCATGTTGGACTGGACAAAGCCGTCATCAAGTCACTGAAGTGAGGACCTTCCATTGTATTATAAGACAGTATCAATGTTCTCAGAGAACGGTTATTACTTATTGCAGATCCCAGATGACAGCAGGAAACATCTGTCAGTTTATTACTTGACAAACTATAGAATAAACAATGCATTTTCACAAAATACTGTTAGACAAGCAAATTTTAAATATAGAGGTCACATTACTGCACATAGAAAACTAGGACAGACCTAAGTCATTACATTTCCTGTTGGGATAGGTATAACATTTTATTGGAGACATCCTATGGGTCACAGAGCAAACTAAAGGGGTCCCGTCTTCGGAATCCTTACTGTTGCCGGAATCCAAGAGCTGGCATGTGCCATGGTTTTTTTTTAAGTGCTAAAGGACTCAATCTGTCTATATGCTACAACAGATCTCTACTGAAGTCATTTCCCTGCAAGAAAAATCAGCAGGATGAGGTGCAATCCAGCACTTTAGGGAATGGTAGTGATGGAACTACCACCACTGCCAGTGGATCAACCACTACGGGACTCAGAGGGACGGGAGCTAGTCAATGTCAAGCCACCTATCCAAGGTCACCACTCTGGTCTCAGAAGAGCACAGTGGGAGCCTTTGTTGAGCATGCAACTGTCCAACTTATGCGCATTGATGCCCTGATCAGGTCTTCTCTGTGCATATTCCAGACAAGCACAGACAAGGAGATATATGTGTGTGTGTGAATATACATATATATATATATATATATATATATATATATATATATATATATATATATATATATATATATATATATATATATATCTGTATTAATTTACAATATGCAAAATCAATAGTATAGTGAATATTACTCCACTATATGTTAATTAAAGGGTTTATAGTATCTACAACCAGTTATAAGACAACTTACAATAGAGTCTGGATCTTGCACTCCGGATGTTTTAGGGCATCACATAAGAACTGAACTCCATCATCTCTTAGATTATTGTCACTAAGTCTGCAGAGTAAATGAGATGGAAATTGATGAGAACTAATCTACACAAATAACAGATAGTACATGTATGAATAGGTCTGTGGAATTATAAATTATGATATGATTTATGTAGATCGTGTAAGAGCAGCGAAGAAATTCAAGTTTATTCATTCTCAGCATGGATGTCAAATTCTGTAAAACTGAAGATAAGATCACTTGCCTACACTGTATTGGAATACATTAGGTTTGGAGGTCATTGTCTCGATTTTACAAAAACTCTTATCCTTGATAGAACATTTGCCAATATAATATAATATAAATTCTGACTTTTTTATTTTTGGAACTTTTCTATTGGCAGCTGAAAATGCTCACATTATTCCAATCAATTTGAAATTTGATCAGATTTGGGCACTTGGAGGGCTAAAAACGGTTCAGGGTTCAACTTGAGCTTAACTGCCGATGATGAATTTGCGTTTGAAAGTTGAATTTTAAAGTTGAAAGTTAGAGTAATTTTTTTTTTTCATAATAAGCAATAAAATGTTGCCTGTTTGAGCTTAAATTACTACATTTACATAGTATTTTTAAACTGTATTTTAATTCAAAAAATGAACATTACTGTCGTTCACATGGAGAACCATTAAAAATATTATACAATGTAGACATTTAAACTCAAACATGTTTCAAATGGCTCTTTTGTTGAGTAATATTTTATAAATGTCAGCATTTGCACATTTTTGGGAAATAACTGACTGTGTTTTCTGGTCACGATCTGAGGACAGAACTAACGCTAGAACATTAACAAATGTTGGTAATTCTGGCCCCATGGTTAAGCTTACAATACAACAGTAGATCACAATTGAGTGGATGAAGTATAAGACAATTCAAACACCTTTTACTGTGTTCTGTTGACAAGTTGCATAACTGGGCGACTCTTCATTCTCTTTAAAAAACTAAACAAAAGTCTGTATCTATCTCATCAAAAGGGATTTGTTTTTGCATTGGTGATAATAGGTGTTCTCTTCCCTAAGATGAGGTTTGGGGGAGTTTGCTATATTTCATTTTTACGTTTATAACCACTAATGGTGTGGTTACATAATGGTGTGTTTTCTTGCCCCTCTTGTAGATATTAGTTTTTATTTTTTCACTATGATGGCATCATGAAGATAGTTTCATTTAGAAAAAGAAGACATAAAAAGAAGTATACTTCATTTTTACCCTAAGTTATTTACGGTATATAGAGCTGGTGCCAGTCTCTCCATGTCCTCACTGTGAATTTTACAACCTTGTAGGCTAAGTTCTTCTGTATTTCTGTAGGAGTCAAGGATAAAAGACAACACAGTATAATCCAGAGGTGTCAGGTGGACACCAGAAAAGTTAAAACTTCTGTATGGTCCAAGAGATTCTGAAACTAAAACCTTATTCTGGGTCTCAAAGAGATCGAAAAACCCATTGAGAACCTTTCTCTGGTCCTCTTTGCACTCCTGGACATCAATAATGGTCTGTTGGAGAAAGGTGATGACATCTTTGGTTGTTTGAGAGGACAATTCTCCCAAATAAGGCTCTAAAATGGACCTGGAGTAGTTGTCTGAGAGACCGCAGAGGAAACAAAGAACTATTTCACCATGGTTGTCTTTATATGATTTGGTTTCTTCAAGTGATTTATGTAACTTCTCAGGACATTCATTAATATAATGGATCAAGGCAGAAAAAAACTCCTGTAAAGTGACATGTAAGAAGGAAAATGTCATATTAGGAGTATGGTGGTCTGATTTAATCATTAAGCTAGAAAAGAGCTGTGAGGAAGTGTCCACATTAAATGATGCCAGATCTTGTTCTTTAAATGCAACAATGCGATTCATTACTCCATACTCTGCCATCCACCCAGTAGATGTCAATAGTTCCCGAACCCCCTCCTTATCCTGACTGTGATTGGACAGGATGTTGGCAAGAAAAGTCGTAAAGAGTTGTGTCAATGTTTTGGGCAATGATGACATCATCTGATCATTATTTGTTTGCTGGTCTTTGAAGCACTGTGATAATACTGTACAGATGATCCAGCAGTAGGATGGGAGATAACAGAAATTGTAGAGTATCCCATTATCCCATATATAATTAAATGTTTTGTCTGACAATTCCTTGTTCCTGAAAAAATGTTCACAGTATATTTGCCTTTCCCGGGGTATGAATCCCATAATCTGAGTTTGTCGCTTGAAAACTGTGCGAGTTTTGTTCTACTGGTGGTTAGTACAGAACAGCCCTTGAGAAGCGACTGTCTCACCAAACTAACCACAATCACACCAAGATTTTCTATCTGCTTAATATTGTGACACAATTGTCTTAATCTAAAATCCATTCGGTGACTACTTTCATCTAAGCCATCAAATATAAAGAGCAGTTTCTCTGGCTCCTGTAAGATGTTTTCAAGCTGACCCTGAAGATATGGATATTGCTGAAGGATCATCTTCTCCAAGCTGACCTTATCCAGTCTGTTGAGTTCCTGGAATGTGAAGAAGAAGACAAAAGCAAATCTCTGGTAGAGTTTTCCAGTCGCCCAGTCATAGACAAACTTCTGCATCAGTGTGGTCTTCCCTATTCCTGGTACTCCGCTCACCAGTACTGTATGTGGCACACATTTTAATTGCTGGGACCAGTGGAACAGCCTATTGGGGAAAATGCACACTGGGTCCTTTTTCAAGTAATCCTCATGTTTCTCTCCGGTCTCTATAAGCCAGTGCTGAGACCGCTTATGAAGGGGGCGAAGATAGGCAGCAATCAGATCCATGTCACGTTCGGAAACGTAGGAACTTTGGTTTTCCTGCATAGATCCTGGGGACCTGTTTTCTACTAGCTCCTGAGTTTTATCCAGCAGATGTTGTTTGTGATGTCCTTGCTTATCTACCAAATAAACAAAATGTAAACTAAAAACTCATTACTAAAAATAGGATGTGGTATGCAATGGAAATACTCAAATAGTAAAGTGATGCTGCTAGATGCCAATAGCGTCATCTGTAAAATGTAACCTTGTTTTGATTAATCTAATTTTCAATCTAGTTTTGGGTGAAGGTTTACTTAGATGTATTACTCGGCTAACCCACCCTTTTCAGACCCACCATGGCTACCTCTACATTAGCCTAACCACAAATATCTTCTAGTAGGACACTAAGATGTAGCTTTATCAAACCTTTTAAAAAGTAAAATTGCCTAGTACATTGTAGAAAATGATTGCTGAAATCTGATTGGTTGTTATTGGCAACACCTCCACTTTTCCTTTTTTTAAAGGTTTGATAAATCTCCTCCTAAGACTTAGAAGCTTTCCTTACCCATAATAGCCTGTTATTGTACGTATACAAGGGACACTGACCTTCGCTCCAATATAACCTTATGTCCTCAATTTTTTTCTATACAGGGCACATCTATCATTAAAATCTTTAGCTATGATTTTTACTCTGGGACCTACCTAGCCTAAATTCGGCTTAGCCGATGGTTTACAAAGAGAAACTCTGCGTAAGTACTAACACCGGCATACATGTGTCACACAGCTATTTGTCAGTCTCTCCTAACATGCTATCCTTTTTCTAATATACTTTCAGCAGACCTATACCAGGATAAACTATGTTTTTCAATATAATATTTACCTTTCAGCTCCGGAGATAATGGATGTCCATGTTTATCCAATAGGATCTGCTGCATCAGAGCGTCACCTAAATGAGAAAATCTCTTGGTGAGATAATCAGTTACATAACTGACCCACTGCATCACATTACTCAATTACTATCCAATTAACTAATAAATATGCAAATTACACTAAAAAGTCTAAAAAGACCACGGTACCCACAACTGCAACAAATGATGAGAGGCAACCTCCAGTCCAAAATTGGTCCAACAAATACTGCTATACTTGTCCAAAAAGAGGACCATAGTTCCTATTGCACCATCCCGTAGTACCAAATGCCAACACTAATGACAAGAGATGGGTGCTAGGAAAGATATCATAAATGTCCACAATAGATTTTTTAAGACTTTGGGCATGTCAGTATTTTATTTCCGCTGACCTGGAATTAGATTAAAATGGCTTTAAAGAATCACCAGACCAGAAAAAAAAATCAATTGGGAACAAATGGTTTGTAACTTTAAAATATTCACAATTTTCATTCTCATTTTTAATTTATTGTGAGCCTGTGCTCTGATTATTCATGAATATCATTGTTGCATAGTGAAACCTTCAACTCAAAACCTTATTCCAGCCCTATGCAAACACCGGGGAGCTTGGATGACGGTCAAAGGATTCAATGACAGTAAGGTGTTTTCATTCCATCTGATTTGACTTTAAAACACTAAGACGATATAAAATGGAACCCAGTGCATGTGTATTTAACTCAAATTGAAACATAAGGTTTAAATAAAATATGAAATTTGAATAAATAGAGGAGACATGATAGATTATAATGTTAGAGCGATCGTGTCTGACGAAGAGAAATTGCCTGTACATTGGAATGTATTCCGCTTCTCTCGCTAACATATTCAAACTCCCTCCATGTCCTGTCCACCCTCTGCAGCAATATCGTGTTTAATAAACTTCTACTACCCCGAGTTAAGACCTGGTGCCAACTGAGTACTCTGGAGCATACTGCGTTCCTTGGAAGAAGGTTCTAGCGGTTACTATCCTGTCCAATATTGTCATAACAGTGTAATTTAGTGTACTGTGATTAGAGACCATAGAAAGTGACACAATTAGAATGTGTGTTAGTGCAGTATATGAGTCTAGTAAATGACCTGCCACTTGTATACTATGTTTATCAATCGCCCTTTTTCTACCTGGCTACAAATTAGCAAGAAAGTAATTTTGTACAAGTACATTTCGTCATCACCACCAATTCCGCAGCGCTGTACAGAGAATATCTGTCACTCACATCACTCCCTGCCCCACTGGAACTTACAGTCTAAATTCCCTAACACACACACATACAAACACAAACACACACACACACACACACACACACTAAGGTTAATTTTTTTTCTTAGCAGCCAATTAACCCACACAAACACAAGGAGAATAAATAAACTCAACATAGATAAAGGCCATAGTCAGCAATCAAACTTTAGTACCCAATGCCGTGTGGCAGAAGTGTTGACCACTAAGCCACCGCGCTTTTTTTTGCTGTGCCAATGCAGACTGTACTTCATTTAATTAAATTAAGAAATGATTTCCGGAGTACAATTTTGCTCTTTCTGCTTATCCAACACTAAGCTTGGGTTAGTAGGTGCCCCCACAATAACCAGGAGACATCTATCATCAAGTGGTTAAAGTAGTACCACAGATAAATTAATAGTCTCCCTCACACCCTTCTGAACCACCACCAAGCAACAATCTGACAATTCTGTGCTGAACAAATTATGAATAGTCACTGATCTTCCTGCTTTGGCCAGGTCACAGATTTATCTGCAGACCCACATTTCCATGTAGGTTTCCTGCCTCTCTACTACACTGTAAGGCACTACATCGTAAATTATTTTCTTGCATGTAGCTCCATAATTGTTCTGGGTCAGGTCCGCCTTGAATTTCCCCTTGGGCACTCAAAGAATCTTCACTATCTTCTCCCGTTACTGGCATCGCTGGTCCCCTGATCCCTCCCTCCCAAAATCAATAAACTTGTCACGGTCGTCTGAATTTCTTGATCCGATTCGGGACCCTTTGGCCTAGCTGGAGCAGGACTGAAACAGAAACTAGCAGGCTGGATGATCTTCCTGCTCATGTTCTTGCTGAATGTAAAAAATAGCAGGGGCATGAGCAGTCTGGAAATGCTGACAGGAACAGTGCACTTTGTAATCCAGACAGGAACACTGGAACCTGGAGCCAAGAACTATCCTCTGGAGAGAAGTGTGTTGTTCTGGCAATGAACAGATCACAGCAGCAGGTTTAAATAGGATGTCCCAAACAACTATTGGCTGATCAGTTCATGTGATCACAACTTCTGAATCTGGTTGGTCTGGAATGATCACCTGACTGCATCCAAGATGGCCGCGCCCATGCAGCAGAACAAACAGTATGTGTTTGTTTATAAACGGAGGTGTGGGGAACGGGAATGCTGCAGACAGCCAGAAGGGACCCAGGTAGCCGTGATATGACAGCGGCGGATGAGGTAAGTGTGGCTAAGATCCCTATTTGTGACAAAACTCTTGAGTCAAAACCATCCATTCTTTCTGATGCATGGGATGTGACCCCTGAGAAGCCCTCCCTCCTTCATTGATTCAGCCATGGAGACCTTCCTGTCCTCTCTTCTACATGCTCAGGAGGGACCTCACTCAAACCGACTGAAATTTTCATTTGGAAGACACCAAGAAATGTATTTGGGAAAAAAGAATGGGGGATGAGGTGGTGAAGAGGGGGGGGGGGAGGTTCTAAACACCACCAGCTGAATTATAAGTTAATAGCAAAATATCTTCTAGACAAGATGAGAGGTGTACGTGTTCATTAAAATAACACAAGCACAACATGTGCTATTAAGATATAAAGACTGATTAAGCAACATTACCTGATAAATTGATTTCATGCAGCAGTGCATACAAATTAGAAGATCGACACTCAGTCTCTAGATCATAGAGACTTTCCCAGAATGCTATCACAGCTTCTCTTCCTGTGTCCAAAATATCTTGCACCAACTTCTCAGAAAATACAAAGTGTCCAAGACCATTATTCACTTTTACATATTCCTGGAAAACAATTATAAGGATTTTAGAGAGATATACGTAATATATCCAAAATAACCGCAACACATATTACCGCAGATGTTCTGGTAACAGTTTTATTGGTTACCGCTTATGAGTTCAAACTCCCTTTTCTATATTATAAAAAAATTACAGTTTCTCCTCCTACCTCTTCAAAGAAGATATTGCGAGAGGCCAGTTCCTTCAGTAGGATCTTAGTGTCCATGGGTGCCACAGCATAGATTAGGTCTCTTCTGAAATACTCGTATATAATTCTTAGTTCATCCATTCCATAGCCAGGTACCTGCTGGCGGAACTTCTCAATACCATCTAGATAACAGGAAGAAAACTTTTTTTTGGTATCAGTTTAACCAACTGTAGATAATCCATCTGAGCTGAATTAGCAAGTGAAGATGTAGGAGATTTAACATTTTCGGAATTTGAAATGTAATGGGATAATAACTCTTCAGCACTCTCACTGAGATCTACCAATCGGATTTTGGCCAAGTGTATTGGATCTCGGATAAATGACGATGACCTAGAGGTCAGGAAGTCAGAATAAATCAGCTGTTCTCTGATTGGCTGGCAGACTGTTACTGTACTGCAGAGCTTAGTTTTTCAAGTAAGACATGATCTATATTGCATTGTCTGGGGGCCATAACGTCTTCACTGCAGGACAGATAATTAAAGACAAGTGCTGCAGAGGTAAGATGTGCCACATGTGATACAGGCGACGGGAGGAAGGGAGACATGTGTTAGAGGAGAAGGGTAACAAGGGAGCAGAATGCCACGCCCCTTATTTGGCATGGCCACACCCCTCAGTCACATGTTCCTATCCACACAGGTTCTTTTACCCATTGAGAGGAATGACATAACTGCAAAGACATTCCTCTTTTCTTGTAGTAAATCTGACATATATATACATTTTTAAGGACGCTAACATTTTTTTTAGGGATGTGCACCGGCGACTTTTGAGGTCTCGTGTTTTGTGTTTTGGATCCGGATTTTCGTTATTTTTGAGGTTCGGATTTGTCTCGCAAAACACTTGACGAAAGGTCTCGGTTCGGATTTAAGGTATTGGATTCGGATTTTTTTTGAAAAAAACATAAAAAGTTTAAAAATCAAGTTTTTGGGCTTATTTTCACTCCTACGCTATTATTAACCTCAATAACATTCAATAACAAGCATTTCCACTAATTTACAGTGTATTCTGAACACCTCACAATATAGTTATTAGTCCAAAACGTTGCAACAAGGTATCTTTCTGGACTGCGTAGAGGAGTGGGTCACCACAATATATATTAAAAACCCTGAACTTTTATGATTCGCACCAATAAATGTACCTGGACTGCGTAGAGGAGTGGGTCACCACAATATATATTAAAAACCCTGAACTTTTATGATTCGCACCAATAAATGTACCTGGACTGCGTAGAGGAGTGGGTCACCACAATATATATTAAAAACCCTGAAATTGTATGATTCGCACCAATAAATGTACCTGGACTGCGTAGAGGAGTGGGTCACCACAATATATATTAAAAACCCTGAACTTTTATGATTCGCACCAATAAATGTACCTGGACTGCGTAGAGGAGTGGGTCACCACAATATCTTAAAAACCCCGAACTTTTATGAATCGCACCAATAAATGTACCTGGACTGCGTAGAGGAGTGGGTCACCACAATATATTAAAAACCCTGAACTTTTATGATTCGCACCAATAATTGTACCTGGACTGCGTAGAGGAGTGGGTCACCACAATATATTAAAAACCCTGAACTTTTATGATTCGCACCAATAATTGTACCTGGACTGCGTAGAGGAGTGGGTCACCACAATATATTAAAAACCCTGAACTTTTATGATTCGCACCAATAATTGTACCTGGACTGCGTAGAGGAGTGGGTCACCACAATATCTTAAAAACCCTGAACTTTTATGATTCGCACCAATAATTGTACCTGGACTGCGTAGAGGAGTGGGTCACCACAATATATTAAAAACCCTGAACTTTTATGATTCGCACCAATAATTGTACCTGGACTGCGTAGAGGAGTGGGCACTGGGCACCACAATAAAATATATAAAAAACCTTCAACAGATCTGCATTACACTACACATACGGCTGCTCCTCCATCCTCTCCATCATATACATGTTGGAGTTTTAGCGTGTGACAACCTCTTGTTTTTGATAATGTCAGTGCATTTTGAATATTTTTCAATTTGCCCCACACCACTGAATGTACTTTATCTATGATACGCAATACGCATCTATCTATCTTGACTGCGTAGTGTGGTGGCCCCGGTACACAATTTGGTACCGAGGCCACAATATAATTAAAAAACCCTCCACGTGTCTGAATTCCACCAAACAAGTATCTGGACTGCATAGTGGGGTGGCCCCGGTACCCAATTTGATACCGGGGCCACAATACCTCCTCCAAACATGGTACAGACAATTCGTCATTGAGAGACCCCAGACAGACAGGGTCGAAGTGTTATTGTTTGACTTTGTAAACCCAAAAAAATGTCCCTGTTGCACATAGTCGTGCAATGAAGACTGACTTTTTCATTTAAAGGCACGATCTTTAAAGTGTAGTGTTTGTAAGTCTAAGTCATATTATACTTTTGGTAAAATTGGTTTATTTTGTTCCTCTTTATGGTAATTAATTAGTAATAGAATTAAAGTAGGAAATAGAATTAAAGTATGAAATAGAATTAAAGTAGGAAATAGAATTAAAGTATGAAATAGAATTAAAGTAGGAAATAGAGTGGTATAGAGTTGTAGTGTGGTATAGATAGAGTGGTCCACACAATATAATAATAAAACCCTCAACTGGTCTGAATTCCACCAAACAAGTATCTGGACTGCGTAGTGGGGTGGCCCCGGTACACAATTTGGTACCGGGGCCACAATACCTCCTCCAAACATGGTACAGACAATTCGTCATTGAGAGACCCCAGACAGACAGGGTCGAAGTGTTATTGTTTGACTTTGTAAACCCAAAAAAATGTCCCTGTTGCACATAGTCGTGCAATGAAGACTGACTTTTTCATTTAAAGGCACGATCTTTAAAGTGTAGTGTTTGTCAGTCTAAGTCATATTATACTTTTGGTAAAATTGGTTTATTTTGTTCCTCTTTATGGTAATTAATTAGTAATAGAATTAAAGTAGGAAATAGAATTAAAGTATGAAATAGAATTAAAGTATGAAATAGAATTAAAGTAGGAAATAGAGTGGTATAGAGTTGTAGTGTGGTATAGATAGAGTGGTCCACACAATATAATAATAAAACCCTCAACTGGTCTGAATTCCACCAAACAAGTATCTGGACTGCGTAGTGGGGTGGCCCCGGTACACAATTTGGTACCGAGGCCACAATATAATTAAAAAATTGGGCATCAACTGTCACCGTTGTTTAATATCTGATACACCTAAATATGGACTGCACAGTGGAGTGGCCCCGGTAGTAAATTTGGTGCCGGGGCCACAATACCTCCTCCAACTTCCAAGTGTAGTGTTTATAAAGACACACAGCGTCGAAGTGTTATTATTAGTTGACTTTCTTAACCCTAAAATTGTCCCTGTTGCAAATATTCGTGCAATGGACAGTTACTTTTCTATTGAAAGACTCAAGCTTTCAAGTGTAGTGTTTATAAAATATAAACAACAATACAGTAGTTTTAGAGCACGTCAATACCTCTTGTTTTAAATTATGACACGGCATTTTACTTTTGGTTTAATTTCTTGAATTTTTTTACATTTGGTTTTACTTTTTGAACATGGCAAACGACTGTTGCTTGGTCATATAATGCAAAAAAAAAAGTTCCAAGATGGAATTGTCCTTGGGCCCTCACACCCACCCTTATGTTGTTGAAATAGGACATGCACACTTTAACAAACCAATCATTTCAGCGACAGGGCCTACCAAACAACTTTGGCTGAAATGATTGGTTTGTTTGGGCCCCCACACCAAAAAAGCTATTCATCTCTCCCTGTACAGACTAAACAGGCTCTACTGAGGCAAGATGTCGTCCTCATCCTCAACCTCTGATTCCTCTCCCCCTACAGTGTGTACTTCCTCCTCATCACACATTATCAATTCGTCCCCGCTGGACTCCACAACCACAGGTCCCTCTGTAGTATCTGGAGGGCAGTGCTGTACTTCATTGAGGAATTGATTATTCATTTTTATAAACATCATTTTTTCAACGTTGTGAGGAAGCAACCTCCTTCGCCGCTCACTGACCAGGTTCCCCGCTGCACTAAAAACTCTTTCCGAGTACACACTGGAGGGGGGACAACTCAGGTAAAATAGAGCCAGTTTGTACAGGGGCTTCCAAACTGCCTTTTTTTCCTGCCAGTAACAATATGGACTGTCTGACATGTCTACTTGGATGGTGTCAGCAAAGTAATCATCCACAATTTTTTCTATTGTGACAGCATCCAATGCAGCGAGAGTAGACATGTCTGCAATGGTTGGCAGGTCCTTCAGTCGGACCAGATGTTATCAGCATCCCCGCCAGTGCCTCTTTTGGGAAAACTGAGCTTTTTCCTCGCAGCCATAGATGTGGAAGAAAATGAGGGTGGAGCTGTTGGCATGTCACGGTCCTCTTCAGAGGACAATCTCCTGACCAGCAGGTCTTTGCACCGCTGTAGACTTGTGTCCGCCGGAAACAGAGACACAACATACGCTTTAAACCGAGGATCGAGCACGGTGGCCAGAATGTATTCCTCTGACTTTAAAAGAGTGACCACCCTCGGATCCTGGCAAAGCGTACGAAGGGCTACATCCACAAGAGCTACATGCTTGGTGTAATCGCAATGGCTTACCAGCTCCTCCCTCACTTTCTCCAGCTGCTTCTGCAACAGCCTGATCAGGGGAATGACCTGACTCAAGCTGGCAGTGTCGGAACTGACTTCTCGTGTGGCAAGTTCAAATGGCTGCAGAACCTTGCACAACACGGAAATCAGTCTCCACTGCGCTTGACTGAGGCGCATCCCCACTCCTTTGCCTATGTCGTAGGTGGCTGTGTAGGCCTGAATGGCCTTTTGCTGCTCCTCCATCCTCTGCAGCATATAGAGGGTGGAGTTCCAGCGCGTCACAACCTCTTGTTTGAGGTGATGGCAGGGCAGGTTCATGCTTTTTTGATGTGCCTCTAGTCTGCGGTAGGCACTGGCTGAATGCCGAAAGTGTCCAGCAATTTTGCGCGCCACCGCAAGCATCTCCTGCACACCCCTGTCACTCTTGAGGTAATGCTGCACCACCAAATTAATGGTGTGGGCAAAACATGGGACGTGCTGGAAATTGCCCATATTTAATGCCCGCACAATGTTACTGGCATTGTCTGACACCACAAATCCCCATGAGAGTCTAAGTGGGGTAAGCCACTGGGAGATAATTTCCCTCATTTTCTCTAATATGTTGTCAGCGTTGTGCCTCTTATTAAAGCCTGTAATGCACAATGTTGCCTGCCTTTGCATGAGCAGCCATTTTGTAGATGCTGCTACTGATGCAGCTGTTGCTGTTGCTGCGGAAGGGGATGCATCTACCCAGTGGGCTGTCACAGTCATATAGTCCTTCGTTTGCCCAGAACCACTTGTCCACATGTCCGTGGTTAAGTGGACAGTGGGTACAACCGCATTTTTAAGAGCACTGAGGACACTTGATCGTACTTCTCTGTACATTTTTGGTATCGCCTGCCTAGTGAAGTGGAATCTCGAGGGGATTTGGTACCGGGGACACAATACCTCCATCAACCCTCTAAATCCCACTCCACTGATGGCGGACACCGGGCGCACGTCTAACACCAACATTGCAGTTACAGCCGCAGTTATACGCTTTGCAATAGGGTGACTACTATCGTATTTGGTGGTCATGGCAAACGACTGTTGGACGGTCAATTGTTTTGTGAAAGACTTAGCGGTCTTACGACTTCCCCTCTGGGAAGATGACCGACTAACAGCAGCAACAGCAGCAGTGGCAGTAGTAGGCGTACCGCTGCAGGATTCCTCGGATGAATCCCGTATTGAGGAGGACTCAGTCTGGCTGCTGACTTGGGCTGCAGGACTGAATCTGATGGAGATTGTGGAGGAAGTTGACGAGGAGGGTGTTGCTGGTGTGTATCCAACTGGACCACGGGATTTAGGTGTCCCTGTACCGATGAGGGTCCTAGCCCCAGTTCCTGAACTAACCACTGAACTATGAAGGTTATTCAGGTGACGTATAAGGGAGGATGTTCCTAGGTGGGCAAGATCCTTACCCCTGCTTATTTGAGCTTTACATAAGCTACATATTGCCATACATTGGTTGTCTGGATTTGGATAAAAATAACTCCAGACCGAAGAGGTGCATTTTTTGGTCTTCTGACCAGGCATGACGATGGGCTTTTTCATCCCATGGACATCAGCTGTTTCCCCCCCTGGTGCCTCATTTACAATAACCACATCACCATCCTCATCATCAAGTTCCTCCACAGCGCCAGCTACATCATCAATAGCCTCCTCCCGAGCCACCTCTTCCCGTACAGTGATGGGAAGGTCAGGCTTGACAGCCACCAACACCCTTGGACTCGCCTTGGGGATTTGTGATAATTTCTCTTTAGAAGGCAGAGTTGTTTGCTGTTTTGTTGCTGACAGCATAACTCTCTTCAATTTTTTGTAGGGGGGGGGAGGAGGAGGAGGGCTAAGATCCGTGGGTGAAGCTGAACCACTAGTCATGAACACGGGCCAGGGCCTAAGCCGTTCCTTGCCACTCCGTGTCGTAAATGGCATATTGGCAACTTTACGTTTCTCCTCAGATGATTTTAAGTTTCTCTTTTTGCTACTTTTTCTTAACTTGGGCTTTTTGGATTTTACATGCCCGGTACTACGAGATTGGGCATCGGGCTTGGAAGACGACGTTGATGGCATTTCATCGTCTATGTCATGACTAGTGGCAGCAGCTTCAGCATTAGGAGGAAGTGGGTCTTGATCTTTCCCTACTTTATCCTCCAAATTTTTGGTCTCCATTATATGTAGCACAAGATACTGCAGAATGTGTGAACTTGGTAATATTGCAGTACCAATGGACTTATACTGCTGGATTGGTTTTGCAAATTTGGTTATAATTATTATATTTTTTTTTTTTTTTACATTTTTTATTTTTTTTTACTTTTTTTTTATTTTTAAAAAACTTGGGAATAGTGGGGAAATAACTATGCCCTTAGAAGCACAGAGCACAGGACACAGCACCACTGGACTGAACAGGACACGGCACAGGACCCAGCAGCACTACGGAACTCAGCAGGACAGAGCACAGGACACAGCACCACTGGACTGATACTGCAGAATGTGTGAACTTGGTAATATTGCAGTACCAATGGACTTATAATGCTGGATTGGTTTTGCAAATTTGGTTATAATTATTATATATTTTTTTTTTTTTAAATTTTTTATTTTTTTTTACTTTTTTTTTTATTTTTAAAAAACTTGGGAATAGTGGGGAAATAACTATGCCCTTAGAAGCACAGAGCACAGGACACAGCACCACTGGACTGAACAGGACACGGCACAGGACCCAGCAGCACTACGGAACTCAGCAGGACAGAGCACAGGACACAGCACCACTGGACTGATACTGCAGAATGTGTGAACTTGGTAATATTGCAGTACCAATGGACTTATAATGCTGGATTGGTTTTGCAAATTTGGTTATAATTATTATATTTTTTTTTTTTTTTTAATTTTTTATTTTTTTTTACTTTTTTTTTATTTTTTAAAAACTTGGGAATAATGGGGAAATAACTATGCCCTTAGAAGCACAGAGCACAGGACACAGCACCACTGGACTGAACAGGACACGGCACAGGACCCAGCAGCACTACGGAACTCAGCAGGACAGAGCACAGGACACAGCACCACTGGACTGATACTGCAGAACACAGCACAGCACAGCACAGCACAGCACAGCACAGCACAGCACAGAACAGCACAGAACTAAACAGCACAGAACTAAACAGCACAGAACTAAACAGCACAGAGGACCGCCTAACACACCCTCCCTCTACCCTGATCAATGCCCGAGTGAAGATGGCGGCGACTAGCGGGGAATTTATAGGATCCGAGTATCGCGAGATCCGACAACGGGATTATGAGTCAGAGCCTCAGTTTCACTTTTGAATTTGGCGCCAATACCCGGATCTGTCTCGGATCCGACTCGGATCCGCAACGTTCGGGTGGGCTCGGATTTCATAAATCCGAGTGCGCTCATCCCTAATTTTTTTCTGAATCGTTAAAATGGGTACAATATCCCATTGAGGTCCTCAGACCAAAAAAAAAGGTGTTGAACCCTTGGTATTGAAACACAGGTACCCAAACAGAGAAACAGAAAGTGATAAAAAAAAGAGGAAGATTAATTTGTTTGTAGTTTCATTCCATTCATGTCAGGTAGATGAGGAGCTCACTGGCTGAAAAGTGTGCTAACTATCACTTTTTTATCAGAAAGTGATAAAAAACAAAACAAATTAGTTTGCAATTTCAATCCGTTTATGTCGGGTAGTTGAGGAGCTTATTCTATAAAAAGACTGATACCTATATAGTGTGGCAATGGGAGTGGTTTGCCACAGGCCTCTCAGAGTGGAATTAGCTATGGAGCTAACAGTCTGCAGGTAAAAGGCTGTAAACCAAGTTATATACAGGTGTAGCACTGTGCTTATGTTCAGTTATGTACATGTCAGAGACATGTGATAAAGTAGATGTAAAATGTGATTTGCTTACATGCTTTAACATGTTTGTGTCCACAGCTAGCAGCAGAGCTGATTGGGGTGGCTGTACTGAATAGGCGTTACAGAACACCTGGGGAGACTTCCTTTAAAGACAAAGTGGAAGTGTCGCCTGTCAGTCATCCAAGCCTGTGGGAGGAGACCTGTGTATTTAACCTGGAGCTGTGCTCTTGTCAGATGTGACTGATGCTGAACTAGTTGGTCAGTCAGTAGTGAGCTGGGCTATGTCTAGTTAGCTGTAGGGTCACCAGGAGGTGCAAGCAAAAGGGAATGCTTGCTGGTGTCATCCTGACGGAAGAAGTGCTATTTATTGTGATGAAAACAATAAATATATTTGATTTAAAACAAGAAGTTTCATGTTGCTGATATCTGCTGGGTGTTCTTGCAACAGAAGGTGACAAAATTGCCATGAGAAGGGTGCGGTTTTGTTACAATAGGGATTGTTATATAGATTCTGCTAAAGTGTATCTAAAAACAAAACCACACAGGCATAATTTCCAGGAATGACAAGGTGGATATGGCCTTTAAGTGTTAATATGCAAAGTAGGATCGAGACCCAGATTCAAATGACTTATATAGCTGTAGTAAAGGCACATTCCCCCCTGATCACCTCCTCCCATGCGCGTATCCAAGACTTCGCCCGTGCTGCCCCCCTCCACTGGAACAAGCTCCCTCCCTCCATCAGAACTTCCCCTAATCTTTCCAGTTTCAAACGGGCTTTTAAACCCCACCTTTTTCTTAAAGCCTTCCAGTCTCCCACTTAATTTCCTACCTTTTCTTCTGCCTCTTCCCCTTCTTTCCCCTTCCTCTATCCTCCGTTCCTCCCTCTCTCCCCCGTGTCTCTCTGTCTGTCTACCACACCCTTTAGATTGTACGCTCCTTTGAGCAGGGTCACCTCTCCTCCTGTCTTCACCACTTTTAACACTGCTCTCCAGCTACCTAGCCCTCCTCCTCGAGGACCCTCTTCCCCCCGTCCCCTCTCGCTCCCTCCTCTCCCCCCTGGGGGTCTCCCTGTCATCCGTGCCCTCCCTCTTGGGCTCCGTCGTTTTTTGAGCTGCACCCACTTTGTGGAATTCCCTACCTCGAGGAATAACGGTTTGTAAGGAAATTCAATCCAGCTGCTGCGTTCAAAATAGATTGATGGGGTTCAAGTCTGACTTCGGGAAGACCAGTAAGGAGGGAATTACAATAGTCAATGCGGGAGATGATGAGTGCATGAATTAATGTTTTTGCGGTGTCTTGTGTCAGATATGTGCGTATTCTGGAAATGTTCTTTAGATGTATGTAACATGATATAAATATAAAGTTGATGTGGGGAACAAAGGATAGTTGCAAGTCAAGGATAATGTTCTTTTATTCTGCTTTTTTTTACAGCTTGAGGGAAATTGGCCTAACAGAGACTTCTTGTTATAATCTGGCTTCTGTAGTATGTAATAACCAGTCCCTGAGGAAACTTGACTTGTCTTACAATTGTAAGGCTGGTCCTCACTTTAATAACTTGATGACAGCTGTGTCCAATCCAACATGCCGGATTGAGGAATTGCTGTGAGTATAAAAGATCTGTATGTGGGTGAGACATTTACAGAAGTGTTGAGCACTGCACTGAAGCGGTGACATAAAACAAATTAAACGTTGAGTTTTGCTCAATAATCTTGTACAATCACCTCTATCACTGTCGACAACACCTCTATCTCCCCTTTCCCCCCAACTTCGCTGCCTCGGTGTCATCCTCGACTCCTCTCTCTCCTTTGGCCCCCACATTCTCTCTCTTGCTAAATCCTGCCGCTTCCAGCTGCGTAACATCGCTCGCATCCGGCCCTTCCTCTCCCAAGATGCCACCAAATGTCTTATTGACTCTCTGATCATCTCCCGCTTGGACTACTGTAACCTCCTCCTCACTGGCCTCCCCCAATCTCATCTTGCTCCCCTTCGATCTGTTCTTAACGCAGCCGCTAGGCTCATCTTCCTCTCTCACCGCTCCTCGTCTGTCTCCCCCTCTACCAATCCCTTCACTGGCTCCCCTTCCCCTTCAGAATCCTCTTCAAGCTCCTCACTCTTACTTACAAGGCTCTCGCCAACTCCACTGCACCCTACATCTCCACCCTCCTCTCTATTCATGCTGCATCCCGCCCTCTCCGATCTGCCAATGACCATTGCCTCTCCTTCCCCCTGATCACCTCCTCCCATGCGCGTATCCAAGACTTCGCCCGCGCTGCCCCCTCCACTGGAACAAGCTCCCTCCCTCCATCAGAACTTCCCCTAATCTGACCAGTTTCAAACGGGCTTTAAAAACCCACCTTTTTCTTAAAGCCTTCCAGTCTCCCACTTAATTTCCTACCATTTCTTCTGCCTCTTCCCCTTCATTCCCCTTCCCCTATCCTCCGTTCCTCCCTCTCTCCCCCGTGTCTCTCTGTCTGTCTACCACACCCCTTAGATTGTACGCTCCTTTAAGTAGGGTCACCTCTCCTCCTGTCTTCACCACTGTTAACTCTGCTCTCCAGCTACCTTGCCCTCCTCCTCGAGGACCCTCTTCCCCATCCCCTCTCGCTCCCTCCTCTCCCCCCTGGGGGTCTCCCTGTCATCCGTGCCCTCCCTCTTGGGCTCCGTCATACGCAGACCTTCCCCTCTCCCCTCCCCCGCCCTTGCTGTTCTTTGAGCTCACTGAGTTACTGTGCTTATTGTTTACTGTACTGTGCTGTCTCTCCTCGTATTGTAATTTCTTTTGTCCCTGTACAGCGCTACGGACACCTAGTGGCGCCCTATAAATAAAAATTAATAATAATAATAAAACAAATAACAATGGTGTACTGTACCCCATGGCAACCAATCAGATGCCGTCGCTCCTCAGTCTAAAACCCACAATGTCAGACAGCCACTCGTGGACGATGTTTACATCTGATCAGTTTCACTATGCATTTAATTTCATTTGCAGTCACAGGTGGTATTTAAGCATTTGGATGATACCTCTAGAAGGAAAGTAATTACTGAATTTTATATTGCATTTAAAGGAATACTGTAGCGCATAACTTTAATGCTGTTGTCCAGGATCAGTCTATAGAACAGGAACATATCAGTACTCGTACAGTCAGTTCTAATTCCAGTAAAAATAGTAATCTAAGAAAGTTTCAGAAAGGACTTGAAAATTTCTTGCAAGGACGAAACAACAGCTCTTTCAATCTGTATCAAGTTATTGTGGATATAATCGTAAAATACTAGCATAGGGAAAGAATGACAACTGAAACAAAAGAAGCAATAGAAACTTATTTTGCATAACTCAATACATGAGGTTAGCATGACACCAATGATGTCTGGATCAGTGTGGAGATCTCAATCCAATCTTGCCCAAGGATGGGAAGCACTTCACATCCAATACAATCTGCACATTGAGGAGAGTGGAAAATGATGTCTCTTCATCCAACAGTAAGATTCTGAAGAATGTACCCACCACATACCCTCTCTAGTATCATAAGAGTTAATTGTAATCCAATACCTATTTTAGACAATAGATGGCAGTACTTTTTTACTTCTACTAGTAGAAACCTTTGTACTCTCTCAATGTTACATTATTTGCAGCAAGTTCATTCCAGGAGTTTTTCACAAGCATGAACATCCCATATAGTAACTTGTATTCCAGCATCAGCTAGCAGTAGCATTGATTCATGTCTTCACCTGCAACAACACCATCCTAATCATTATGAAGTCTTGCAAAGTTCTGAAAATAGAGTCCCCAATGCAACCATGTCTTCCTAAGAAAAAAGTTTTGGCAGTAGGGCTGCTATTGCCAAATCTGATCCTCAATTATATAGGGGAACCTCTAAGACTAAGTATTGCCTACAAGTAAGGCGGTCTTGTTATAATCTATAAACAACAATTGACTGAAGCAATCATTTGCAAGAGTAAAAAAGCTTGACAAAGAGTATCCTATTTTATAGCAGATCCCTAGAGCCATGGCTACTATATAGCATTGGATCCGCATCCAATGTGTGCCTTCCGTTCATCAGTTTTGCACAGAATAGTTAAAGCAGCAGCTCCACACAGAAGATTTCTCTTCTTTAAAAACCAAGTTGGGTATCTTTTAAGCATGAATTATGTTTTGTTATGTTTCCTTTACAATAGCTCTCAGACAAACAAAAATGGCTATCAGATAGAGATATATTCAGTCTGCTACGCAGACACAGCCTCACCACTCTCAACATGTCATGTAATGTCAGAGGTCTAGAAGGAGAATGTCTCAGTGCAGAGATCAGAGGAGCATTCTAAAGTCTCTGCTCACTACATCATGTGCCATTTGACTGTGGTTGCCATGGTAGTCCATAAAAACCATTAATAGCAACCTGCAGAAAAAAAGAGAATCAAGGAAAAATAGTAAATACCAACATTCTTCTTACGCTCATCATCAGTAACTTAGGTTAAAAAAAGTACCTAATTTTTGCTGCTTTTGCTGTCCATACTGTCAAATTCCATCTTGATTCTATTTTTCTGGAACAGTAATTCCTTGGCTGTACAGGGAGGTTCAAGTCTAGGGGGTTTATTTAGTGTTACAACTCCGATTGTAGTGACATGTCTGATTTATTTTCTCCCCATTAATTGAGGCAATAAATATAATCCTCTATTGACGATATTTCTGAAAAAAATTCTCAAAGGCAACTGATCAAAGATCAACAATACTCGGATGCACCGGGAATGCTGGATCATGATCTTGTTATCTCACTGTTATGCAGCGAGGTTTTAATGCACATATTGTACATACTCTGGTTGTATCATAATGATTGATTTGGTAGCTCTTTATAACTTCTTTTATTGCTTTTCTACAGCTTGAGTCATACTCAACTACCAGAGAGTTCTTGTTCTACTTTAGCCTCTGCCATACATAAGAACCAGTTCCTGAGGAATCTTGACCTGTCTGGTAATAATCTGGCTGGCCCTCGCTTCAATGACTTGATGACAACTATGTCCAGTCCAACATGTCAGTTAGAGGAACTGTAAGTTCAACTGATCTATATGTTGACGTATACCAATTGTTGAGCACACATGAGACAAAGTCAAAACCTTGAGGCTCACTCCATAATTTGGCGCAAGGAACAATTATGTAGTGTAACCAATAGCAACCATTTCTCACTAATTTGTCTGCATTAAACTGCTAAATGAAAGGTGACATCTTGTTGTCTGTTATGGCTTGTTGCAGGGGTGACCAGACATTTGAACTCAGAAGCACAGAAAATCTTTTGCACCCTACAAAACGTTAGAAGCATGTTCTGGTTATGTATAATGCTGTTGCTAACAGTATTGGCATACCTTTCTTATAGTAGAAGGAGCACGCAAATGGCTAAATGATTTAAAATTATATATAAAACTATTTTAATAATATGCCCTTACTAGATTCAGGGATCGCCTCACTAAAGGCTAGATTTACTAAACTGTGGGTTTGAAAAAGTGGAGATGTTGCCTATAGCAACCAATTAGATTCTAGCTGTCATTTTGTAGAATGTGGTAAATAAATGACAACTAGAATCTGATTGGTTGCTATAGGCAACATCTCCACTTTTTCAAACCCACAGTTTAGTAAATATATCCCTAAGTCTTAAATTATATCTTATTAATGACAGGAAAGGTATAAGGATGAACATCATGCAATGAAAATATCTGAAGAATACATAAATACTTTAGTTCATAAATATGCCATATAAACTAAAAACATATAGCAGGTCAACTCATTACTGAATCAGATTCATAGGTATTCCTGCTCAAAATATAAAGATCAGTTTGTAAGAGAGAGTCGCCTTTTAGACGAGCGAAATTAAATAGTGACAGTGTTGCATTCGTGTTTACACTTGCCTGAAAGAGTTAATGTGTGGAGGTGGGTTGTACAAGGATGTGGAGGGGAGGTACTAGTGGCTTTGTTAGGTGATGCATTTCCTGGGATTAGTCACTCGTCTTACAGAATCCCACCCACCCACGCCAGTTTTATTAAGCTTAGAGTTTATATTTGGGCATAAGACGGTTTCAGTAGGATTACATTTTGGTGGGGGAGGAAGGCACTGCGATCAGTGGCTGATATAGACGGCCCTATCGTGGTTGGTCGCAGGTATCTGTCCCTTTACAAGGCAATCGGTTACTCTTGTCCCTTCCGTGGGGAGGGGCCTCGCCCGGCTCAGTGAGGGAGGGGGAGTGAGTAGTAAGGTGAGTGCAGTTTACTCTGATGCCAGGTTAGGGCCGACCAAGCAGTGGGGTTATGAGAGAAGTGGGTGGACTTAAGGCTATATTGCCATGTCCACGCTTGGTTGGGTATCGCTGGAGCTGATCTCCAGTGCCCTTTCTCCACCACCAGGGTTAATAGGTTATAATAAAACAGTTTTTTAGTGCCACTTTACTCAAGTCTCCGTGTCTTTATTCTATATAAGTTGGTGATATTATTTAAGGTATTGTGTGGAACGAAGAGCATACACAGTGTACTATTTATTGTTTAGTGGGAACAATAATTAGAGCACAGAGATCTATCCAGACAGTATCTGATACCGGTGGTAGTCATTTCACCGACTACCACCAACCCGATGGTACTTACCCCGACAAGGATTATCCAACCGTTACTTTTCCTACATACTTCACGACATGGATGTGGAAAAGGACTATTATATATTATTATGTTATACTGATTGCATTTACTGACTTTAACTGCCGGTACCTAGTATCGATATTCATTGTTTGCTTGTTTCATTGTACATTTCAAGCCTCTTATATAATCTATTGTCAGCCACTTTGGTGGTTATATGCCATTGTTTTATTGGCACGGGTTTTGATTCCCTTCCCTTTCTTTCCCAATCCTTTTTGCGCTATATCACATTTCCTTCATGAATATTCAGTCGCTTATTCACACAGAGCCCTATTGTCAGTGAAAAGCTGGACCATGATCTTGTGATTTCACTGTTATGCAACGAGGATTTAATGCACACATTGTACATACTTGGATTATATCACAATTCTTGATTTGTTAGATCTTTATAACTTCTTTTAATGTTTTTTTAACAGCTTGAGCCATACTCGCCTAACAGAGAGTTCCTGGTCTATTTTGACCTCTGCAATAAGTACGAACCAGTCCCTGAGGAGACTTAACCTGTCTAGTAACAACCTGGATGGTCCTCACTTCAGTGACTTGATGACAGCTGTGTTCAGTCCAACATGCCGGATAGAGGAATTAATGTAAGTTTAACAGATCTATATGCTGATGTATTATATATATATATATATATATATATATATATATATATATATATATATATATATATATATATATAATATTATATAGTAATTATTATAAAATATTATATATTATATAATATTAATATTATATATAATTGTTGAGCACTGAACGCAGTGAAATAAAATACAAAGCTTGAAGTTTACTTAATAATCTGCTACAAGGAACAATGATGTATTTATAACCAATCACAACCATTGCCCACTAATCTGACCACGTTCAGCTGCTTATAGGTGACATCTGATTGGCTGCTACGATTTACAGCCTATCATTGATCTATGAAACATGTTATTAATGAAGCCCCATAGTGCTTTTTGCTGCAGAATGCTATAGTTAGCTTTCATGTCAACTTAATTTAATGTCACATGTGCTTCTAAAAACATTTGTGTGATACCTCTGCAAGGAACTAATGAATCACTTATCTTAAGACATGTGCAACACAAAATAACCAATTAAGATCACAATTTTGCTGTGTGATATTTTCGGGTAAATTTGGGACATCTCAGTTTTTCTTTAAAATTATTTGTTTATTTAGTACGGGGTCACTGTTGTACATTTTAATGTGTACTGCATGGGTACATATGTACCTAAAGGGGGAGTGTTGCACAAAAATGCTTCTAAATTGTACAAAAGACATCTCATTATAAGTATAGGAAGACTCCTGGTCCTCGGACCTTCCATAACACCTGTGAAAAGTTAAAAGCAAGGGGCTTGGCTAAGCATTGAAGACAGATAAAGGTGTTCTTTTACTGTTACATTGAAGAGGGCCATAAAATCCTCATTTATCTAGCTTTGTATACTCTAAAATCAACACTAAACATATCAAAGCAGGTGCTAAATGACATTCTGCAACCATATGCCACATAAAATAGCATTTTTGTCAAATCTGACCCAAGTATCTGCAGCCAACTTACTACTCAAACCTGGGGTGGTCACATAACCCAGGGCCCGCAAACCACTGCATATACCAGGGTAATAGTGTCCCTTCTGTAACGGATTAGCTGGAATCTTGATTAGTGCTGGCTTACCTGAGGTACAGAATCTAACGAACTCCACGGTGTTCACCAAGAACCGCCGCAAGGCGGGATGGACTTAGCTGCTGGGAGTCGAAGGTCGCAGTCTTTAGGCTCGCCTCAAGATGTAGTATAGCGGGAGGAGCAGCGAGTTGCGTCTGTCCCGGAAGTGCAGCTTCCGGGACAGACAGAGCGGTGGTGGAACAAGGAGAAGGTAAGTTCCTAACAACTTCAGATTAATGGGTTCTTTCTTCACCCAAGCCCAGGTACTATACGTCTCCCAGCCTGTGCTGAATTAAGTCTATGCCATCAGTTCACTCCACTGGAGTCAGAAGACTGGCTCACTTCGCCGAGTGGAGGGTGGCTGTGAATTTACCTACGGGCAATCCATACCTTCATGCCTGCAACAATGACCAATTGCGTTAGTTCTCCTTCAGCCTCTGCTGCCTATACGAGCCTACAACTTGTGAACAGACCTCAGAGGCTTCAAGAGTTGTTGGGAAGGCTCTCTCTCTGGCCATCAACACTCCCACCAGTTATTTTCTATTCGCATTAGCTCTGTATTTGAAATTACATTGAACGGTTGTGCACCACATACCATCACATCAGGAGCCTCTGGAGCAGAGAACCTACAGCTGTACTCGTTGGGTAATACTTGGAACTATCTTTCAGCTATATCAGGCTGCAGTATTAATGGCATCACCTTACACCCAGAAGGTGTTTCCTTCGCTCTCAAACTAGGCTCCCAAGGGTATACTCAAAGTCACAATTTATACATTCCTGGTCTGGTCCACTTCTCTAAGTCAGCTGTGGCTGAAACCTGGACCTCCCTAAATGTAATTAAATCTGACCTGCTGCAGTGTCCTGAGATCATAATTTGTGACTGCACTAACCCCAGTGGTTTGCAATGGGTAACTATGCTCCACCATCGACCATCCAGCAATCCGTTGATTTGTTTTTATTCAAAGCAAAACTTGGAGGTCAGCAAACTGTTACACTGCCTCCAACCAATTAAAGCACTGCACTTTAACCACACATCTGAGGACACTTTATCTACCAATACATTCAGAGTCTATGATCAAGTTTGAATTTCTAATGTCACTGCTTCT
The DNA here is from genome assembly GCF_038048845.1 of Mixophyes fleayi. Taxonomy (NCBI): domain Eukaryota; kingdom Metazoa; phylum Chordata; class Amphibia; order Anura; family Limnodynastidae; genus Mixophyes; species Mixophyes fleayi. The sequence continues at coordinate 78,956,006 of NC_134413.1, read as the reverse complement.
GCTGTTTTTAATATGGGACTGGTCCTATGATGTTGCTTCCTTTTTTTTAAAAGGCACTCTAGCTCAGCCTCTGATCATCAGTTATTCATCAGCAACTTAAGTACCCCTCAGGTGCCTGGCCTCCAGACTGCCCCCATCAATGTATCACTCAGGGGGGCCCTATCAGATCCATCTTCCTCAAGTACTGCCAGAAGGATTTAGCAGACAGGGCTTTATCCACCCCTCATTGGGTAGGGCTATGAGTTCACTCCATTTTGACTCTCTTGGCAATTTGTTTCTAGACTTTCATGTAACAGGTCAACTACACCCAGAACTTAGGGGTATTCATTGTGGTGTAACATTGTGCAAGTCGCGACCCTCAGTATTAGTTGGCTGGCAAGGTATCAAATGAGGCAGAGGTGATGGAGCACCACGATGCAGGATGGAAGTCTGGATGCAGCAGTACGCAGAATAGTCAGCAAGCCAGGGTCAAAACCAGAGAGACAAACACAGCCAAATCAGGGGCAGGGGAATGGTCAGGAAGCCGAGTCAGAACCTGGAGTCACTCTAAACCAAAATCAGGAACCAAAGGAGAAATCAGGAACAAGCCAGGGTTAGAATCCAAATAGGTAATAACACACCAACAAACGCTGGAGCAAGGCTGAAGAACAAATACTCTGGCAAGCACAAACGGGGTGAGGTACGCAACCAATGGCCGATATGGCGCTGTGCGACGGACTGTGGTGCCTTGCACATGCAAACGGATAGTAAACAGGAAATATAATGGGGAATGTGCGTCGCTATGCAACGGGATGCAGCCATCGCATGGAGACAGGTGCCCGTCTGGAGGCAGAAGCAGGACGGCGTCTGACAGACTCATTTCCTCTCTAGTATGACCTAGTTTGCTTTGACTCAAAACACAAGTTGGGCACTCTAATCTCAATGCAATACTCAATAACAAGGTAAATAGTTATAATACAGATAGTCATTCTACTGTCTATATATTATTATCAGTAATGCAGCCTTAGCTTCTTCTTAAACTTGGCTCAATACATTTCCACCCTCACTAATACCAAACTGGCGCTTGCATGAATAGGCCTTGACCTGAAGGCCTCGGTTATGTCAAAATAACACCCAGTATTTGACAACCCATCCCTCACTTCCTTCCTTCATCTTAAGTGTCAAATCTACATTGTTCTCAGAATGTCTCAACAGAGCTAGGAGAGCACCCAGACACTACCCAATTCTTTAGAAAGAAATCTCAGCCTCAATTGCTGAATTCACACCCACCGAACCCCCAAAGTCCAACTCCCCAGGTGGATGTGGAGCTGGGAGCAACAACAGATGAACCCTCTCACTCACAAGCAGTTGACAACAATTGAGACATTTAAAAAGAAAAGAGCCTCTAGAAAATAGCTCCTGAAGAAATAAGAGCAGACTTTGGAACATTCAAGAAGCTGTAGAAACTCAATCCCATAATTTCCTAGTGTCTCTGTTTAACCATATTCTCCACTGGCATACCATAAACTGACTTGGTCATGGATAGTACACACATGGCCCTCAGGTTTAAAGCACCACCGGACACCAAAATCTGAGCAATATAATTATATGTTCATACAAAAATAAGGAAAAACTATTGTCTACCATCCATAATCGCCCACATATTGAATACATAAATCTATAGATACAAATATTTCGATGCTCCCTCTGCCATAAAAATACATTGGGAGATTAAAGGAATCACCCAAAAAATGTTAAGCTTTCATAATTATATAGATGGTGCATAACTATATAGTGGATATGTTGCCTATAGCAACCAATCAGATTCTGGCTGGCATTTATTTAGTACATTCTACAAACTGACAGCTAGAATCTGATTGGTTGCTATAGGCAACATCTCCACTTTTTCAAACCCGCAGTTTAGTAAATATACCCCTCAGTCAAGAACGGCAGAACTCCTTTTTGGTACAGAACGCCTCTGGAAACTAGGAGACCTTAATTTAAATTATTATATGGGCCTAACATGATGGTTAAGTGCTTGGTACAGTTTTTATGTTATAATATGTGTTGTGGGCCCCGGGGCCCCACACATGCTGCACCAATGGTAGTTCCACCACTGTACTGTACAATGTCCATGAATCTAATATTCTTCCAAATGTTGTATTTGGTAAATTCTGAATAATTATACATACCAATCATCACATTTCAGAGATCTCCGTTAGGGTGTGGTTTCTCCAGAAATTAATTTTAATATACCGTATATACTCGAGTATAAGCCGAGTTTTTCAGCACATTTTTTGTGCTGAAAAAGCCCCCCCATGGCTTATACTCGAGTGATAGTTAAAGACCACAATACACGGCCGTAAGGAGGGTGGTGCCTGCCTCCATAGCTTCAGCCCGCTTAAGGGCTGAAGAGAAAGAGAAGGAAAATATTAACTGAAGAGTTTGGTGGACAAACAAAATCAACTCACGGTCCCATTGCCTTATCCCCCAACTCACAAGAGTTTGGTGCTTGCCGTTAGTTCCGCAGTGGAACGCATGTGCGTTCCACAGACAGGAAGCTCGGCACTTGCAATGCAAGTGCCGAACTTTCGGCAAGCACCAAATTCTTGTGAGTTGGGAGGAGACATTAATATCTCTGGGGATAAGGCAATGGGACCGTGGGTATATATCTTTGCATGTGTATTTATATTATGGTGAGGTAGCTGAGCATAAAACATTACCTTTGTGTGTGCAATGATGTATTTTTCAGGAAGCGTGGTATTGAATGGAGCCAGGCTGCCCCCCTCTCTCCCTGAATGTCTGTGTAGTTCCGCAGTGGAACGCATGTGCGTTCTGGCACAGACAGTCTTACAGACATTCAGGGAGAGAGGGGGGCAGCCTGGCTCCATTCAATACCACGCTTCCTGAAAAATACATCATTGCACACACAGAGGTAATGTTTTATGCTCAGCTACCTCACCATAATATAAATACACATGCAAAGATATATACCCACGGTCCCATTGCCTTATCCCCAGAGATATTAATGTCTATAGCAGTGCAGTCCTAGTCAAAAGTTTATATAAATCACTTATAAGAAGATGAACAGGGAGAGATAAATGTGTATTTATGTGTCATATAGTCTTTGAAAAGATTTGTTGTATTCTTTTTGGGGGGGGGGTATTTTTGTAAACTGACAGATATCATCATCATCATCACCATTTACGGTATTTATATAGCGCCAATTCCCACCCTAGGCTTATACTTGAGTCAATAAGTTTTCCCAGTTTTTTGTGGTAAAATTAGGTCCCTCGGCTTATATTCGGGTCGACTTATACTCGAGTATATACGGTACTTATTTTGTTAAAATATTTGCATTTTGAAAATATGAATTGTAAATACCTCATCTGGGTCAGAATCGTGACCTCACTATTATACAGCATACATTGAATATGAATGCCACTTTGATTGCTCCACAACTCATGATTTGGTGGCACTTTATAACGTTATTTATTCTGCTTTTGTACAGTTTGAGAGATACTGGGCTGACAGACAATTCCAGCTCCCAGTTGTTCTCTGCAGTAAATAAGAACCAGTCCTTGAGGAAACTTGACCTGTCTAATAATAATCTGGATGGTCCTCACTTCAGTGACTTGATGACAGCTCTGTCCAGTCCATCATGTTGGATAGAGAAATTAGAGTGAGTATAACAGCTGTGGGTGAGACATATACAGAGACTGTTGAGCGCTGATCTGAAGTTGTGCTGACATTAGACAATGTGGAAACATTAACATCTACTCAATAACCGGATGCAAAGAACAATGATTTAGTGTAATCCATGGCAACCAATCAGATTTCATTCCACATTAGTCTGACTGCACTTGACTGCTAAAGGGTGACATCTGTTATGATTTACAGTATATCATCTCTATTTGCACCGTCCTTTTAATTGAACCCCTTAGTGTCAGGCGGCCTCACATGAAAAGACAAAGTCAAAATCAACCGGGGAGGGGGGGTAAGGTTATGTGAGCTCTCCAATGATTTAAAAAAAAATGTTTCCTACAGTTGCAGGACTCACCTATGTACTCTGCTTATGTGAAGTGTTGTGTGCACTACAAACACAGTAGTCCTTCACCTGGTAGGATTAGTTAAAGGTAATATGTTGTAATATATCTGGATATCCTGGCTACCAAGTTTGGAGGGCTGGAGTGGAAGGCATTGGTTCTGTTTCTCTGGTTGAGGTCTGGTAGCATGTCCTGTACAGTGTAGTCATAAATAGACTCCGGGTTCTGTTCATTGTGGATTAATGGATTAAGGGCAGCACGGTGACTAAGTGGTTAGCACTTCTGCCTCACAGCGTTAGGGTCATGAGTTCAGTTTCTGACCATGGTCTTATCTGTGTTCAGTTTGTATGTTCTCCCGATGTTTGCGTGGGTTTCCTCCCGCACTCCAAAAACATACTAATAGGTTAATTTTTTAGTTTGTTATTATGTTGTTAGCAGTTGTTGTTTTAATTTATGATCATATAAAAGTTATGTCTGTTCTAATGTCAGTTCATTGTAAATATGCGTGTAGCAAATACTCCTAAAAAAAATACTTCTACCTGAATGTGTGTCTACACTTATGGAATATCATGTTTATACAAACCGTATTTCGACCCCTATTCAAATCGTAACGTGTCTTAAGAAACGCTTTGATTTGAATATGGACAAAACTGCATATAGGGCCTGATTCATTAAGGATCTTAACTTAAGAAACTTCTTATTTAAGTCTCCTGGACAAAACCATGTTAGAATGCAAGGGGTGCAAATTAGCATTCTGTTTTGCACATAAGTTAAATACTGACTGTTTTTTCATGTAGCACACAAATATCAACTTTAAATTTCAGTGTACAAATAAGCTATCAAGTATTTGTGTGCTACATGATAAAACAGTCAGTATTTAACTTATGTGCAAAACAGAATGCTAATTTGCACCCCTTGCATTGTAACATGGTTTTGTCCAGGAGACTTAAATAAGAAGTTTCTTAAATTAATATCCTTAATGAATCAGGCCCATAATCTGCATATTCTTTTTAAACATGGGCATTACATCCAATTTGCATCCAGACTTGAATCAGCCCCTGAGTGAGAGCGATGTCTCAGGAGATTGCCACGTTGTGGGATTAATACGCAGGTTTGGAGTGCACACCTCTTGTAGGAATAACATTAGTGGGTATAGAATTTGAGTCATGAGTGAAATGTAATTTTGCATACAAGTCACCTGTTACCTTACATTACTTTTATCTCCTTCATGTTGTGTTTGTCTCTTATCTTGCAGTTTGGAGAATACCAAATTGACAGACCAACATGCTCCAATTTTGGTTTCACTGATTAACAAAACGAATCTGATATATCTGAATCTGAGTTGCAACAAATTTCAGGACCGTGGCTACAACGTCATCAAGGAGCTTATACAGAGATCTACCAGCCTGAAAGAGATCGGGTACATAGAACTTACTATTAATATGCATAGTTAGACACGAAGAGTAATATTTTTTTATACAGATGAACGACTAATAAAAATATTATTGTGCATATGTCTCATACGGTTATAGGATGTTGTCAGTTTATTCCAGTCCAATATATATTTATTTCTCTTTGTAATCTATTTATTTATATTGTTTTGTTGATCATTTTATGCACCACAAACACCAGATTCCTACTTTACACCACGCTGCCAACTCCTTCTGTGGACATGTGCATAAAGTACTTAAAAAGTGCTTTGATCAACTCTTGTTCACTGTAAAACTGTGAAAGGTATTTTCTAAATAATGAAATGACATATAACAATAAATTGTGCTGGTGTCAGTACAGATGTCATTAGCTGTCTCATTGTATGCAGGTGCCCTACATATAATGAGGTGCCCATGACGCTGGGATGCAGGCTTAAATATTTTGATCAAAATATGAACCAGTACCTCATGTTTTCAGTTTGCTAGACACACACAGATATGCAGTGTAAAGGATAAGCGCTGACAACTGTCTTTTTGTTTTGTATACATATATGGGCATTTATATTGCCACGCAGCTATTTCTCTGATATATTTTATATAGATATATATATACATATATATATATATATATATATATATATATATATATATATATATATACACACACACACACACACACATATATATATATATATATATATATATATATATATATATATATATATATATATATATAATATATTTAGAGAAAAAAAAAGCCTGCGCTCAGTATATATTGTAGATGGTACACTGCCACATGGCATCTGTAGCCGGTATCGAGGTAGACTCTCACTTGTTACATTTGGCAGTGTTTCCGGTGCACCCCACTGGTCATAGACTAGGTCCTATCATAATTGTCTATAATCTGTAGTCAGATGGAACATAGAAGTTTGTACTCTGTAATAGAAATGAATAATTAGTGTAGGCACCCATCTGAATGAGGTCACCTTGTCTTTGTAGATGGACACTCACAATTAGACCATAATTGGCAAACGTGGGTGTACAGACTAACTCTCCAGCCCCTTTTTTTATTTTCATACACATCAGCATTTACACATTTTTGGTTACAATCCCATTGGTGGCACCAAACATACCTTCAGACAATTAAAACATGGGACAGGAAAGTTTTTCAGTGGCAAATTGTGATCAAGTTTTTTCTGCCAATATTTAATTTGGACACATTGGGCCTGATTCATTAAGGTAAGTAAGTCAAAACAATGTGTAAGTTTTCTCCTGGATAAAACCAAGTTACGATGCAAGGAGTGTAAATTAGTTTACTATTTTAGACATAAGTTAATACTGGCTGATTTTTCATGTAGCACACAAATATTTGATAGCTTCATATTTTATACTGAAACTTAAAGTTGATCTAGGACAGACCCTACCCCAACTATAAATCTGTCCCCACATTTTAAATTTACCTCTCCCTCCAATGCAAAAAGGTTTTGCCAAGGAGCAAAGTTACTCATTTTGTTGGTTTACTTTCCTTAATGAATCATCATCATCAACAGCAGCTATTTATATAGCGCTACTAATTCCACAGCGCTGTACAGAGAACTCACTCACATCAGTCCCTGCCCAATAGAAGCCTACAATCTATATTCCCTAACATACACACACAGACAGACATAGAGAGACTAGGGTCAATTTGATAGCAGCCAATTAACCTAGTAGTATGTTTTTGGAATGTGGGAGGAAACCGGAGCACCTGAAGGAAACCCACGCAAACATACAAACTCCACACAGATAAGGCCATGGTCGGGATCAGGCCCAATAACAATAATTTATGCTTTCATCATTCTCTGTATTTATCTTGCAGACTTGGGAGTATTTTCATCCTCCCTCATTTAAAAAAGTAAAAACACCCCTCCATCATTCCCATGCCAATTAGATTTTTGGGGGATTTCCTAATTCCTAGGGAGGAATATTTGGTGACACTTTGACACTTTGTTGATTTCCAAAATTGCATTTATTATTCCCTGACTCCTTCTTAGGTGCAACAAAAATGTGCTCAATTTTCAGCTCATAGTATTTTAATGAATATACACTAGATACTATAGTGAGTTGCCTGTATTTATCTATTCCTGGATCTGTAATAGTGCGCCTGATCAAAACACGTACCAGTAGTTTAAGTGGCTACAGATAAAATTGACCCTAATCTGTGTCTGTCTGTGTGTGTGTGTGTGTGTGTGTGTGTGTGTGTGTGTCTGTGTGTGTGTGTGTGTGTGTGTGTTAGGGAATTTAGACTGTAAGCTCCAATGGGGCAGGTACTGATGTGAGTGACAAATATTCTCTGTATGGCGCTCCGAAATTGTGGCGCTGTATAAATAATGATGATGATGATGATGTTGATGATACTGGTGTTTTGCACAGAGGATATAGACTTGTGGCTTCATATCCCATGCCCTGTGATTGGCCTGATTATCCGATGGGCATTAATTATTTGCAGAATTTTGCACACCTTGGGATCCATTTGTGAATTATTTCATCAACACTGATTTAATGGATTCCTGTATGGGTCTAACTGATTTACCCATCTCTGGTAGCGGAAATATAACAGCATACAGCAATAGTGGTGACTTGCCTATATCTTGACTGTAATGTATATACATTTCCTGAATGGTGATTCTAATGTAATTTCTTGCTCTCTTCTAGACTCTTAAACATTCAATGGACAGAGAAACAGAAAGAAGACCTGTTGGAAATGCAAAGACCAGGTCTAAAGATCCACTGTACAAGAATAATCTTTCAAGATTTAACATTGACACAAAGGGGTGGACAGTGAACTCGCATAAAGTCACTGGACTAGTAAAGAGACGGATGGAATGTTCACCGAGATCTCAGTCTCTGACTTATTTAGGTTAAAGCATGTTCTTTCCATATATATTGCAAATTAAATATGGATGAGATAAGGGACATACAATACCCTATGGCTGAGACACAGTTATGTGGTGTGGTTAGAAAAATAGGGTGTTTACAATAAGGCAAATTGGTGGTTCACTTGTTTGTGTTTATCGATTTTTCTTTTCCTTTTGTGTATTGTTACAAATAATAAAAGGTATGGTCGAAATTACAGTCAAGACAGATACGTTGTCCAGATACTAAAACATTTTAACAAAATGTTAAGGTATCAAATAAACATTTTAAAAACAAACAAACAGGAAAAGCGTTAGTCTTTCTTTTTCTCTGACAGCGTAGAGCCTGCTATTATTTGTTTCTTTTGTTGTCTAAATTAAAATAAACACACTTGTACAAAAAACATGTTACAAAGTACAGTGAGAGAGCGAACACTTGGTATGTGTGATACAACAAATAAGGATGTACTTAATGTGCTGTTCATAGCACAGTACAGCTAGTAAATACTTATATAATTTGGTAAAATAATTTAATAATATATGCACAAGCCAACTGGCCTAAATGCACAGTTCAATGCCTAGGAAAACAGACTAATGTACACAATATACAGCTCTATGACACCTTAGCCCCAAATTAATAGTCTCAACAAGATGTAAATCACTAAGTAAGTTGCACAACATGACGTAATACACAAAGTGATAAGACCAACAACATCTAATGTGCCAAGTTATGTACACACTGTACACTATGCCAAACAAGATCTGATGTGTTAAGCAGTATACACACAATATAAGATGTCAAAGAAGCTGTCATATGCCCAGCAAGATGCCCGATGCTGTACCTGGGAGGAGCCGTGATGTCCTCAGCTATCACGTAACGCCGCTCTGCATTTCTCCACCAGGACCCACAGGTGCAATGCATTTAGACTGTTCCATGCAGGACCTCTCTCGGAACTTTGTCCATGAATGTTGAACAGAACTCCAATCTGGTGACTAGTGTACAACAGACCCAAAGCCATAATATAGCAGCAGAATCCACGTTATATAAATGTGCAAAACTTCTAAGTGTGGGATACTTCACTAGTCACACATTGGAGTGAGAAACCTAGGGGGAAAAAAAAGAATAAAAGATTCTTTGAGACCCCACGCGGAGTCTAAATACAAATAACAAATCAGAATGGCTTTCTTATACTCTAACCAATCAGAACAAAGCCACACAGTCCTTGGCATCAGTGCTCCACAAGGATTAGTTCGTCATCGAACAGTTTTTTTTCTCTCTGTTGGTTACAAGGAAAATGAGAAGAAATACAAGAATCTCATTGGAATTAGGAGTTTAATAAAGTGGAGAACAAGGGAGTTTGGGTGTATGTGTTATTTTTTTTAAACAGTATCTTCCTAATGGGCATTACAGGTCCTAGCAGGTTTTACAAGCATCAGTATACTCAAACAGTTTACGACTGCCAGGACCAGAAGAACCACGTTGAAGATGGAGATTGTTGTCTCTAACACGTGGCCATATCATGATATGCTTAAAGCATATCTTGAAGTGCTTTAAACTTATGTTTATGCAGACACATTTCACACACTATATTGAGTTGCACACACCTATTGCACAGCTTTCCATTTTACAGAAAGCAGGGGCGCACCCAGGGGGTTTCCAAGTGTTTGGAAACCCCCCTCCCAACCTGGGGCACTGTATGCTTTAGGTGGCTGGACCCTGCCCCCGGGACGAGCCCCTTTGCAGCTTGTGTGCAGATCTTTTCTGATTGTTTCTATCTTAATTGTCTCTCTCCCCTGCTGTGTGTCCTCGCCCCTCTCTAGCCTGGTCTGTCTCCCCATCCCTCTCCCCCTTCTGTGTCCCCTTCTCTCTCTCTCTCTCTCCCCTGCTGTGTATCCCCGCTCCTCTCTCCCCTGCTGTGTGTCACCATCCCTCTCTCCCCTGCTGTGTGTCCCCGCTCCTCTCTCCCCTGCTGTGTGTCCCCGCTCCTCTCTCCCCTGCTGTGTCCCCGCTCCTCTCTCCCCTGCTGTGTGTCACCATCCCTCTCTCCCCTGCTGTGTGTCCCCGCTCCTCTCTCCCCTGCTGTGTGTCCCCGCTCCTCTCTCCCCTGCTGTGTCCCCGCTCCTCTCTCCCCTGCTGTGTTCCCGCTCCTCTCTCCCCTGCTGTGTGTCCCTGCTCCTCTCTCTCCTGCTAAGTATCCCGACCCGCTCTCCCCCTGCTGTGTTTCCCTGCTCCTCTCTCCCCTGCTGTGTCCCCACTCCTCTCTCCCCTGCTGTGTGTCCTTGCTCCTCTCTCCCCTGCTGTGTGGCCTTGCTCCTCTCTCCCCTGCTTTGTGTCCCCACCTCTTTCTCCCCTGCTGTGTCCCCGTCCCTCTCTCCCCCTCCTGTGTGTTTCTGCCCTCTCTCCCCTGCTGTGAGTCCCCGTCCCTCTCTCCCCATGCTGATTGTCCCCGTTCCTCTCTCCCCTGCTAATTGTCTGCACCCCTCTCTCCCCTGCTTTGTCCCACCCCTCTCTCCCCTGCTGTATCCCCACTCCTCTATCCCATTGCTGTGTGCCCGCGCCTCTCTCTAGCCTGGTGTGTCTCCCCATCCCTCTCTCCCCTGCTGTGTGTCCCCGCCCTCTCTCCCCTGCTGTGTGTCCCCGCCCTCTCTCCCCTGCTGTATCTCCCCATCCCTCTCCCCCTTCTGTGTCCCCGCTCCTCTCTCCCCTGCTGTGTGTCCCTGCCCTCTCTCTCCTGCTAAGTATCCCGAACCCCTCTCTCCCCTGCTGTGTGTCCCCGCTCCTCTCTCCCCTGCTGTATCCCTGCTCCTCTCTTCCCTGCTGTGTGTCCTTGCTCCTCTCTCCCCTGCTTTGTGTACCCACCACTCTCTCCCCTGCTGTGTCTCCCCATCCCTCTCCCCCTTCTGTGTCCCCACCCTCTCTCCCCTGCTAAGTATATCCTCCCTTCTCTCCCCCCTGCTGTGTGTCCCCACCCTTCTCTCCCCTGTTGTGTCCCCACCCTTCTCTCCCCTGTTGTGTCCCCGTTCCTCTCTCCCCTGCTGTGTGTCCTTGCACCCCAATGACTTGGCTGCCATAATTCACCTTTTTGTGTAGGCAAACTGGTTCTATGAAAAAAGATCACATGAAAAACCACCTACAGGAATATGGCGCACAGTTAAAACCCCACTGACAAAAATGCCCACAAGAAAAATGCTCACTGTAAAAGGACCTGTGGTAGCGCCTCACATGCGCACGCTGTCCTCTTATTCTGTTCTCAGATACACTCCTTATAAAACTTGCACTTTTATGCACTTTTCCTTACACAATGTTGCCTTACTCATGACCACACTAAATAACACTTAAGCTTCACAGAATTATTTATCCAATAACCACTGTATCTCGGCAGTACTTCACAGTATATATTCGTTATAAATAACCAATACTCACAACATATGTATGTATTTAAATCAAAGTATTTTACTGTTAAAACAGAAAAGATTGTATTCACAGTTCACACATATATCATAGCGTTGTTCGACATAACATAGTATATCAATATACAATTAACCCTAGGTTCACCACCTTTATTCCTTACACTATCCTAGCTTTATATATGTATCCTTGATAAGAATCAGTATTTATAATATTGATTTAACTATCACAGATATCAGACAATAGCTACACAGTCATATGTATATAAATAGTAAATCCACATTACAAACACACACATAGCTTTATATGTATATATTATCAATCATACTTATTGAATTCTTGTATCCTGGATCCACTTCTTAATCTGCAGTGTAGGGAACGTTCGTGTAGTATAGAATCCTTTCCTGTAGCTTAGTGTAGGTTTTCTGTAGATCTTTCCTGTAGTACAGTATAATATGTATATTTTCTGTAGTGTAGTGTATGTATCTATAATATACCTTTTCTGTAGTGTAGTGTGTCCCTAGTGTAGTATAATGTAGTATAATATGTTTATTTTCTGTAGTGTAGAAATTCTTTATTGTAGTGTGTCCTAAATGTTTTCTGTAGTGTAGTGTGACCCTAGTGTAGTGCAGTGCAGTGTAATGCTCGTTGTCCAGGAGCAGCAGGCATCAAGAGAGAGGGGGGAGTCCCGGGTCTGGACTTTTATTTTCCAGACCTGGAAACTCCCAGCCTCCCCAGCAGCAGCGTGTGTGTGGTGATTCACCACAAACATGTAGAGCTTCTTGTGTCCAGGGGTGATGACATCATCACCCCTGTCGGATCTCCCCACTGTGCATGTGTCCAACAGTAAAAAGCAAGTGACCCTCCCAGTGTCCCAACACCCTCCTTTGTCTCTGGTCAGTTTCAGATAACAGCTTTGAAACCTGAGTTGTGTGTGGGGTTTTACAAACACATAGCAAAATAGCTAATGCTGCTATGTGGCTGGGAGGAGGGGAGATACTTTGAACAATGAAATGGCTTGAGAATCATGTCATAGGAGAATATTCTTCAACACTCACACAGAAAAATATCCACTATTATCTACTGCATGTGAAAGGCCCATGTATCCGTAAGGTGAGGAACCTGTGTTATCAAAGGGACTACATGATTGTGTTCAAGGGAGAGAGGAACCAAGTGAAGAGAGCGATATAACGAGGAGCCTAAGGGCCTGATCAAATTAAGAAGGAGAAGGAGAGAATTATGTCGACACTACCTTGTGGCGGAGACTGTATAGTTACCTGTACTTGCCTGACTTCCAAATGTATTTCTGTTTATGAAGATAAAGTAGCTGTGACTGAACTGTGTGTAGTTCTGGTATTAGTTATACCTGCTAGATAGATGTTGTGGAACAGTGTTAGAGGGTAAAGGGGAACCTTTTAGTTACTGTAAGCCTGAGGAATATATATATATATATATATATATATATATATATATATACACATATATATATATATATATATATATATATATATATATATATATATATATATATAGCATAATACATACTAAACAGTGTTGTTCATAAGTAATATGTAACTGTTTTTTTCCCAGGTCACAGAAATTTGTTTTAGAAAACTTACAAAGTTCTTTTAGAAGCCCATGTCCATTACTAAATGTGCCAATGTGGCTTCTACAGACCAACCTTGTATGATAATATTCCCTTTGTGTGTGCCTGTGGTCCAGTGTAGGGGGGTGGACGGTTCCTTGGTCTCTCTCTTGTTTTGCTAACTCCAGGACACTACCCCATGAAGAGTCTACAGTACTTAGACCAAGGTGGAGGCACTGCATGAAACTGAATACAAGGTAAAGAGTCCATTTGCAGACAGGACACACAAAGACTAGTACACACACCCTAGCCAAGGAATGGGGGTGTTACAGTGGAGACACTGCTGAGAAACGTGTCACAAACTCAGAGTTTTGTCCTCTCAAGGGACCTCTTCTGCCGCTCCCTATTTTCCATGCCGGGTAATACTGGGGGAACAGTTGCTGCGATTTATCTGTAAGTTCCATTGTAACAAACAGAAATGTTTTTATTTCTTGCCATGGTGGTTATAATGTCCGACAAAGCAGAGGACTATCTCATAAGTGGATACAGGTAAGAACAGTGCCTGAGCATGAAGGGGTTAAGGTTATGATATCACTGTGGTCCGTTTTGAACTAGATGCCTTACGCTGAAGGCAAAAAAATGTTTTACTATCAATGTAAACAAATGAATGGATTACCACAAGTCAAACTCATACAATCAGAATGGACCTATATGAAGTGGGTCTATTTGATAGATATCTATCAAATAGACCCACTTGATATAGGTCCATTCTGATTGTATGAGTTTGAATTATTTTTTAGCTGCACAATATTGGTGTAGTTTAATACGGAGCAGAAATGTTACTATCAGTGCACTGATATATATATCCAATCAGGGTATTATATATACTGTCTTTATCTAGTAGTCAGACACTTGATGTATTAGATAGCCATTTCTATGAATTTTATGTATTTGATGTAGTGGGGACCCAGTTATGAGGACCCACCTGTATTTTTCTGTATTCATGTATATTTATATGTATTGTATCTGATATATGTATTGTATATTGACGGGCTTATGCCATTCATTTTATGTATGCCATTCATCTCATTCAGCCTGGGATTATGTATTCTTTCTATGCACATTGATTTATGTAGTATAGTATTTATCCTGATTACCGCTGTAATAGATTAAGTCACTTGTTCACGATCGCTTTACCGGAAGTGCCCAACCGGAAGTGGCGTATCGGGATAGCGATAATCCCGCCCACTCCGGAAATCACGATCGTATTGGCTCCATACTAAGATATTTCAAGTATTTAAGAGCGGGCTGTTATCTGTTTCACTATGACTCCTTGGAAAAGTCTTCTTGAAGACGAAACGCGTCGGAGGTGTTGATATCTGAGTCCTGTGATCATCTTTTGGATGTTTGGATTGTCGCCGGCTGGTACCTTCCTCATCTGCGAGTGTCCATAGGACAGTTAAGCTGTTTTTATTCATGTTTCATGTACGGGCATTTATTTTATAGAGCCTGCAGTGTGAAATATTGTGCTACGAAATTCATGGCTTTTTAAGCATTTAGGTCTGGTTCATTTACGGTATCACACTATTGGGGCTTGTATTTGAGTTTGCAGCTGTTCATCTTGCCCTATGTCAGGAGGCGATATCTGCTTTCCAGGATTATCTTGATTACCAGGTTTACTCGTGGTGCCATCAGAGGGATTTCATCACATAAATTACTGGCTTGTATACTCTGAATATCTGGTACGGGAATTGTATATCTCTGGATGAATACCACTGTGTATCACTTATAATTGCACTATGTGTGGCGCCCCCTGTCTTCTATTTTTTCATTAGGTCTCACACCTGCAGACAGGTGTATAACGACTGGGGAGCTGCCTACTGAACTTAAGTATTAATTACTCACTTTCTATATCTGCACTTTACAAGCGCTCTACAGCTTGGAACTTTTGGGTATGTATTTATATTTATTTATATATTATTTTAGTTGTTGATTTTATTTATATGCTATTTAATAAATGTGACAATTTATTAATTTGCGTGGATTTAATTATCAATTATAAATTGTTTATATTATTGGCATGGACTGCTGTCTCTGCGCTAATTTTATTACTTCTTGATTTACTCCTTTTGTAGAACTCACAGGTTCTTTTTCAGCTGCGTGACAGCAGACATATGCCAATTTAGATAGTTAAGACTCTAGTGTTGCAGCGCCGGATTTATTTTGTGGATTACCAGAAGTGTCTGTGAACTGGGAAGTCAAGTTCCTGTCCTTGTGCAATTACAGAGTAAACAATAAAAAGTATTTTAACTGCAAACGTTCATCTTCCGCTAGTTCCTCCCCATGGCACAATCCTGGGTGTGTTTGCAGATTGTGCTGTGTTTAATTCTTCCACTCTCAAGAGAGAGCAGCTGCTCACAACGGCTTGAAAGGTAACCTTGTTCCTGAGTGTTATTCTACAACTATAGTAACTTGCTATAAATTGTGTGCAGCTAAGAAATTAAGGGGACATTACGCAGGACTTATACAGAAACAATGTTTGGGTAATAGAACCTTTTCCCCTCTAGGACTAGGGTATGAGACAAAAAAACACGGCCAATACTAACAAACAGGACAGACTGCAGGATACGCACAGGCATATGTGCAATATAAAGTCCTATCAAAACGAATGCAAAGAAATTTGTTTTATCAAAACAGGGGGAAGGAGTTCTGCTCTCCTCCGATTGTTGCAAGAGCAGCATTAACACAGGGCATCCCACCCTAAACATAAATATTATACTAAAAGTTAAGCGCTCATTGACTTCGCTAATATTCTAAGAGTAAATAAATTAAACAGATTAATAGATATGATGAAACTTCTGTACCTTGTGATTTGTATTGGGCTGTCAGCACTAAGATCAGTCTATTTTATGGATTAACATCTATTACTAGTTAAAACATGTATATTTTAATTCTTATTTAAAACACAATTTTGTAAACAATGATCCCCATACACAATAATGTGATTTGGTACTAATCTGAACCCCAAATTAGTACCAAATCACATTATTGTGTATGGGGATCATTGTTTTATTTTACTTGCATGTACGTGTTCTGTGCTGTCTAGTGGAACACAAATGTGCCAGGTTTCTCGGTGCCCTAGGCAAAGCCACAGCCTGCCCCCTTCCCCCAATACCCACTTCACAGCCTATCACATGCTTGACTTTTGTAAGATTAAAATAATAACTCTTACCTCCTCTTGGCTGGCTATTGAAGGTCTTTCCAGATAAAACAAAGCCTATTCAAAGCTACTTTGAAGTAAGAAAACGTGTTTCTTTTAGGTGTCTGCTCTTTACCTCCAGTACCTAAACCCATGGCTAAACCCAAATTTCGGTCTCGGGACTATGGTGAAATTCAAGAGTTCCACCAGCAATTGGCTGAGTATGAAAGGCATGAGCTGAGGATGATATATGAGTATTTCTGGGATGATCTGATCTGCGTTGTGGAATCTTTGAGCACTCAGCGCCTCCTAACGGAACTAAAGTCACGCACTACATTAAAGGCAGAGGTAAGTAGCCATAAGGAAATTTTACCAAGTCAAAAACAAATAATCATTCAGTAGCATATCCTGAAAGGTGCAAATCGGCAGTAAAACCAGAGCAACCAATCAGAAATCAGTTTTTATTTCTCGAGTGCAAGTTTCACAATGAAAGCAAATGTCTGATTGGCTGCTACAGTTTTACTGGAGAATTTTTGAATATTGTTTATTGCCGGCTAGGGGCCGTGCACTGACAACACTGACGGCTGAATGACTCTTATATAACAGTTACCCTGGACATAAGATAGGACAAAAACCTCTCCTGCAACATCAGCATCTTACACAACAAACGCATACAATGATGCAACAATCTGTTATAAAAAAATAAATTCTTAAATTCAGAAAGTAGTCTTTGACACACTCTTTGTGGTATAAAGTCAAATGCGATCTCATTGGTGACTCAAACACTTATTCCAGTGCCTGATTTATTTATTCATGCCATGTAGAGATCCGGCAGATTTTAAACAAGCGCTTAATTGGTGTGGAGCATAAGAGTACTTCTTAATGTGCAAAGACAATCTCGGTAATGGTTCCGAGTGGTCATAGTTCCAAGTAGCGGATGGCGATCTATGGTTCCCACTATAGTTCAAAGTCTTGTTGGGTCAAATCCTCGAACGCGTTGCTTGTAAAAGTAACTACTACTATTGGTAAGTCAAATCCCGATATAACAGAACAGGCAATACTTCTTGCACAAGTTAAAGTCCTGGTGCATTTCTCGGTGAGTGTGCCAGTTTCATAAAAGGACATTCTTAATGATTAGACCCAATAGGCAATTATACTACTAGTGGCCAGTCAAACAGTAGAGGTTGTCTATCCACCTGAACTTACAGTATATCTCAAACAGAAAATATAATCAACATTAGGAACGTTTGTATATACACAAAACACAATATATTCCATATTTATTTTGAATCTGTATAAAGAGCATATAGATCCACAGCTCACTATTATTAAATTTATATATAACATATACATGACATATTACAAATAAGGCTAAACAAAAGTAGAGTCTCCCATCCAAACAACAACAATGGAAATGCTTGCTTAGCATTGATAATATTTTGAACCACTTTTCTCACAGTGCACTGACTAACCTAGGGCATGATTCATTAGTGATCTTATCTGCCATTTTTTGCTTATCTTAAGCAAATCCACTCTGTGCATGCTCAGAAAAGGGAGATAAGAAGCAAAATCCACTGCGTAAGTGAAGAATTTCTTAAGTTAAGATGAAAATCCATCTTAACTTCACTCTTATCTCCCCGTTTCTTCTTAAAAATAAGCATCTTAACTTTTGCACAAGATAAGATCACTAATGAATCAGGCCCTTAATGTGTGCCTACAAGTTCTCAAAGACAAATTACTTATCACTAAAATACTCCTAATTCGTGTAAGACAGAAGCCAAAAGAGGTAAAGTGTAAGGCCCTTTCTTAAAACTACTATGTATCTGATTAATGGACAAAAAGATAGAAGATAACAATACTTAATAATCAAAACTGCATATTTATACCAATCACTGCACTCAGCACTTCTCCTAAATGTCCAGACAATCAGGACTTAATTACTTATGAGATATTTGTACACTCAAATTTGGGATTTGTCTGGTTCTAGAACTACGCAACAATGAAAGAAGATCTCGGAGTCACCAAATATTCTAAGAGGTTGGTACAAGACATTTTCGAGAAAGGAGCAGAAGCTGTAATAGGATTTTGGGAAAGTCTTTATGCACTACATAAGGATCATCCACATCCTAATTTGACTGGGATTTTGGATGAATTGATTGATATAGGTAAGATAGAATAACACAGTCCTTATTTGATTTTATGTATTAGGTCATGCCATTGTGATAAGTGGGTAAGGAAATTCGACCTGGATTGATCTTCAAAGTATGTATATATTAAGGGAGCTAAGAAAGTGGGGCTGTATTTTAACATTTAACATTTGTCCCAGAGGTAACAATAAAATAAATTTATGCCAAACATTGGGTGCCACCTAAACTAAGGTAGAAAGATTCATAGATGGCTTTTGTTGGATTTACTGAAACACAGACAAGAGGTAAACCAGAAAACTGTTCAGTAGACAGACCTATAAAAAAAAAGCAAAATCGTACCGGAAAGAGATCATAGTTGACCTCATCAGCATCACTTTGTAAATGTAACTTACTTTAATGAACTTGTTCATAAAAAGTCCACTTGGTCTATATTTACCTATTGTCCAATCGCTCCACAGGAAATCTTGCTAATCACTAAACAGGAAATGGGCTACACCTTTCCAAAATAAAAGTTACAAAAATATTGCATTCTGCTCCTATAACTTCCTAGACCCTACTTTAAAATACACATATATGGAATCCTTATAGTCAGGAGAACTACTAGGAGTAAATACATCTTATGGCCATTTTCTCCGTGATTGTTCTGAAAATGTATAAATACTGTAACTATGTCATACATTTTGGAAAATTAAATTGTTCTGTTGTATTTGAGTTTTTCCTAACTAACAGACATCAAATAGATCACTATCTATTTTAATATTTTACCAAAATGAATGACTATATATCCTGAAAAAATAATATGAAATTTGCTTGGGAATAAGAATGTAACAAGATATGGAGCCTTGAATACAGACTTGGTCACCTCCGGTCTTTAAGAGATTAATGAACTCTCTTGTCTTTAGGTCATACGTTGGTGCAGCAGATCCTGCTGGATGAAAATGGGCACAAATTATCTCCAGAGCTTAAAGGTAATTAGTCTAATTATTACATAAAATGAAGTCATATCTGCAATTTTACCTGATATCCAAAAAATCTGCATCAATACCCAACATTTGAGTATGTATGTTACATTTTTGTGATTAAATGAGATTGACACTGCAGAGTAATAATAATTTGGTATAGAGCTGGGACGTGCTGGATTTGGGTGGAGAATGTTATAGAAGCGGACACCCTGCCTCAAATCCGATCATTTATATCCAAAAACAATATTTACCTTTATTATACTTTTTGGTATATTTTCACCTTATCTCTTTCTAGTTTGTTTGAAGCCCTTTTTGATTCCTAGCTAAATGTATAATTTCAAATATACATATACTTTAACATGAGGGAACACATCTTAATATTCTCAGAAACCTTCACAGAATGTAAGCAATTACTAATTTTGCAGGTAGAACTATATGAATAATGTTTAGAGGCTACTTTACAAAGTCATAAGGCATATCTAATTGAAATAATGTACTAACCCAAAACCAATTACACATGTCTCCTTTCTTACCAAACTTCTCCAGAATCTCAGAAAGAACATAAGCAACACTTGCTGAAGAAAACTCAGAATCTTGTGGAGAACAAACCTCCGGGATCTATCCAGGAAGTGCAACACTTCTATATTTCTGAACGTTTCGTGAAATTGATTGTTGTATCTACTGATCACTTCAGACAGCGTTCTCAGAATGAGCTCGTGGAGACAGGGGAGAAACATGAACGTTATTTAAAAAAAGCACAAGATGAACTGAAACATCTTTACTTCAACAGGCTGTTCCACTGGTGTCATGAATCACAATGTGTGCCATGTAGTGTAATGGTGAGCGGAGTACCGGGAATAGGGAAGACCACACTGATGCAGAAGTTTGTCTATGACTGGGTGACTGGAAAACTCTACCAGAGATTTGCTTTTGTCTTCTTCTTCAAATTCCGGGAACTAAACAGACTGGATAAGGTCAGCTTGGCGACAATGATCCTTCAACAATATCCATATCTACAGAGACAGCTTGGAAACATCTTAGGGGATCCAAAAAAGCTACTCTTTATATTTGATGGCTTAGATGAAAGTAATAACCAAATGGATTTCAGATCAAACAAGGTTTGCAGCAATTCAAAACAGTTAGAAGATCCAATCATGATTGTGGGTTGCTTATTGAAACAATCTCTTCTCAAGGGTTGCTCTGTGTTAATGACCAGTCGTCCAACCAAATTGGCAACAATTAATACTGATGTTTTCCAGCGAATAACTGAGATAATGGGATTCGGCTTTAGGGAAAGACAAATGTACTTTGAACATTTCTTCAAAAACAAGGAATTATCAGAGAAGGCGTTTCATTACGTGAGAGAGAATGACACACTATACACATTCTGTTACATCCCATCGTACTGCTGGATCATCTGTACAGTATTATCAATGTGCTTCAAAGCCCAACCATCTAACAGTGAGCAGCTGATGTTAATATTGCCCAAAACGGTGACTCAACTCTTTGTGACTTTTGTTGCCAACATTCTGTCCAATCACAGCCGAAATAAACATGGTGCTCGAGAACTCCTGAAGTCCATTGGATGGATGGCGGAATACGGAGTAATGAATCACTTTATTGTATTTGATGAACGATATTTGAAATCTTTGAAAGTGGACATTGCTTCCCAACTCTTGTCAAGTTTTATGATAGAATCTGATCAACCTCCTAATGTGACCTTCTCCTTCTTACATCTCACCCTACAGGAGTTTTTTGCAGCATTGGTCCATTATCTTGATTACTGTCCTGGAAAACTGCAAAAATCTCTAGCGAAATCCCAATCTTTTAAAGACTGTCGTGGTGAAGTATTTGTTCGTTTTCTTTGTGGTCTCTCGGATGTCTCCACAAAAGCCATTTTGAAAACTTATCTGGGAGAATTCAGCAGTAAGTCATCCGAACAGGTCATCACCTGGCTTCAATCACGTCTTCCCGATTTAGATCATCTAAATTCAAATACATGGAACAAAAGGAAGGCTCTGAATTTACTTACCTATTTCTTTGAATCTAAAAATAAGCCTCTAGTATAAGAAGTTCTTGGATCCAACAGAAAATAAGAATTTACTGGTTTGCATCTGTCACCTCTTGATTGCACAGTGTTGTCGTTTATCCTTGAATCCTGCAGAAAGACAGAAGAGCTCAATTTAAGCAGATGTCTTATTGCAAACGAAGGATTGGAGAGACTTGCTCCAAATCTACATACTGTCGTAGACCTCAGGTAAGAATTAGGACGGATGTGGAAAAGAAGCAAGCAGTCCATATTATTCATATTGGCAAGTATCATTATCTAAGTTTCTAGAAACAAGTACTGATGCATTTTTAAGTAACATGCAATATTTGCTTATAGATAAGAAGAGACTTTATCTGCGCTCCCTTATGTAGGGAATGGGGGGATAGGAAATGCAGCCAAATGGAGGCAATAGAAAACCCCTAGTCCTAAAGTAATTGTGCAAAAAGAAGAAAAGCTCCAAGGCGCTAAAGGTCATGGAGGTGGCCAGGGGATGGTGATCTAGTATACTAGGCAGAAAGTTGTGTATATGAGGGACATTTATTCCCATCAACAATTGTACATAGACAGTATATACGTTTATTATGCACAAAATCCTTGTACATTCTGGCCAGAATCGTAAATGATATTATAATGTAATACAATGCCTATAGATAAGGTGTCACAGTTATCAAAAAGTAATAGGCAAAGGATGAGCAATATAGTGAAAGAAAACAAATCAAGAAAACAATATATAAATATAATGCTGATAAATAATCTGAAAACAATGCTGGAGGCACAGTTCATTTAAAGATGTCCAATGAACACCTAGTAAATATTGCACTGTAAATTGTGCCATTGTTAGATGTAAATAATGTCTTTAAGTTGTTCCAAAAAGTGTGAGCACAATCCACGGACAAATAGGTGAATTGTATATTTAAGCACAGTGGGACTGTAGTTATCTCTGGGAATTCCATAATATCAAGTTAAGATGATGATATGGAATGGACGGAGTAAACTTCACCTGCAACCTATAAAAAAAAATGTTTCTCCAAATTAGAAATTGGCTCAGAAACATCAAAGAAAAATGTGCAGAACATGTAGGAAGGGATAATGATGTTACAATCTACCATAACTGATTGAGAACTAACTAACTAACTAACCATTGAGAAACTACTTTATGTCTTATGACACTAACGTTTCCTCAGTAGTTCTCTTGTTCATTTCCTTTACAAAGGACCGTGACTTCCTATGTAAAGGGATCTCTGACAACTCTCTTAATAGTTTCAGAGGTTATTGAAACACTTGGACCATATTTTGCATTATTAATTTATTATTATATATGTAGCTCCACCATATTACTCAGCGCTGTTTACATCTGTCCCTTCCCCAGTGGAGCTTACAGTCGAACAGTGAAACAAAATACTAGAGTTAATTTCTGTCTGCAGTCAAATATCCTACTAGTATGTTTTTGGACTCTGGGAGATAACCCACGCCAACCTACACAGGGCCTGAATTCCAGATGTCCTCCTGTTTGCGTAGTGTATGTATCATGACTCCGCACTGCGCAAGCCCAGAAATGGACTTTATGTCAATGAGCGCAATTGCAGGTAATTCATATCCACACGCATCTGACACATACAACCCCTTATAATTTCAGAGGCAAGAAGGGGCGGACTAACGTGGTCCATGTTCAGTAAGGGACTGTTAACCCAGATGCGTTCAGACTTAAAATAGGCCCACAAACTCCACACATATAGGGCCCAGGTCAGAATGAATGGTTAGCACTTCTGCCTCACATCGCTAGGGTTAATGAGTTTGATTCACAAATAGGGCCTTATCTGTGTGAAGTTTGAATGTTCTCCCCGTGATTGTGTGGGCTTCCTCCAGTTTCCTCCCGCACTCCAAAAACTTACTGGTAGGTTAATTGGCGGCTGACAGAATAAACCAGTGTCTGTCTGTGTTAGTGAATTCAGACTGTAAGCTCAAATGAGGCAGGACTGATGTGAATGACAAATATTCTTTGTACAGCGGAATTGGTGGCGCTATATAAATAAATAGTGATGCTGATGATCACACCCGACCTGTAGTTGGTGCAAAAGATTCGGCTGAAAACAAGACTACTTATGAAAAGCAGGACTTGATTTGGCAACATCTGCGTTAGAACACCCTCACTGTACATGGCCTACATTAGTCCGCCGCTTTGCTCCACCGTTACACCCCTCAAGTCGTAGGCAGTCGTATTATTTGTGTTCGGAAGTGATTTGCATACAATTGCACCCATTGGTGCAATGTTCGTTTCTGTTGATGTGTAGTGCGGAATCATGCAAGATACACTATACAAACGGACGGACGTCCAAACATGAATCTGGCCCATAGGGCTGCAAAAGTCTTATTATGTCTTGTTGGGTTTTTTTTGTCCATTTGCAGTTTGTATCATAATGGCCTCGCCGACAGTTCATGTCCTCTGTTGGCCTCTGCAGTGAGAAGTAACCAGTCCCTGAGGAAACTTGATCTGTCTTATAACAATCTGGAAGGTCCTCACTTCAGTGACTTGGTGACAGCTCTGTCCAGTCCTATCTGTCGGATAGAGGAATTACAGTAAGAATAATGGATAAGAAATTTTAAGTGTGTTTTTTTAAATTAACAAAACATATTTGCCCAACTAATAACATCTGAGGGCACACACTCACAATAAATATACTTTATATATAGCTATAATGTATAACTGTTGTCACAATGTGCTCTGAGTATGATCCCACTATGCTGCTAGTGATGGGTTCTGGTTAGATCTGAGGTGCAGAGTCAAATGTGACCTCACAATGTCATCAGAGAACCCCGTAAAGGAGAGATAAGTTTCACTGCAGGGAAGTAGAAATGTAGAAGTGGTGGTTTGGGAGATGTACCGACCCCGACCCACTTTGACCTCTGCTGCAAATAATCCACTGGTTTCAAGCCTAGCGAAACTTGATAAAGCCTAGCGAAACGTGCGTCGGCGTTGTCGCTGTAGGCACCCTTTCCAGAGGCAGAACCTGGGCACATTGCATATGCTCCTTAAATCCAAAGTTAGTGGAGCAAAATTAGGTAGATAGCAAAGCACTCCCTGTATTTCCATCCACCATGCACGGAACTAGCTTTAGACAGTTTGCTAGTGGAACGTGCACAACAGCTAGTTTTCTCCTCGATTGAGAGTTCTAGTCAGGAGAGGCTTCTCTCAGATACAACTATAGAGTTGAGAGATTATTAGAGAGGAAATTTTAGATTATTTCTACAAATTCAGATCTTTATTCACACCTGTGTTTAGAACCTGAGAAGGTCTTTATATTACTCTCACACAAGTATTATCTCAGATCTAATGGAACGTGGAAGATAGAATTCTATCTACTATTGAATGATTATGTGCCCTTAAATTTGTCATTATTGACATTAAAACATATTGAATACATTGCTTCTTGAAACCCACTATTATATGGGGATTTGTATCAATTTGAAAATCTAGATATATATCTCTGGATAAGGAGTGTTCTCAGTGCCTTTTAATTCACCTTACACCTTGTATATATCCTTCACTTTATTTCGCTATTTTATTTGATATATTTTATTTGACCAATAAAAGTTACATTTTACACCTGATGTATCTCATAAGCTCAATATACATCTAAGCACTCAGGTGAGCTGCTGTCCATCTCTGAAAAACACAATCTTCTATTTTTTATACACAGTTCAGTCCTTTGCTGTTTTGAGATAGCCCCTATATACCTCTATAAAGAGTTTATTTTTAAAATGAATAGAGGGAAGCTCCCTATTTTCAGTGCGACGGTACCTTCTTCACTTCGCATATGTGTATATACAGTATGCATTTACAGAAAACATATTTATTGCATGTACATTCAGTTGCATTGATTTGTAGGTAAGGTAATCAATGGCCCATAAACAGCAGCGACAGATATTTGAGTATAATTTTTTGGGATAAGGTTTGTTTTTATTTTGTCGTGACAAGGTTCTGTAACATTTTTCATTTACCGTCTAGGTTGTGTAATGCTGGCCTGACAGACAGCTCAACCTCATCGTTGTCATTGCTAATAAGTGAAAATCATTTCCTGAAGAAGCTTGACCTGTCTGAAAACAAATTGGAGGGTCCTAACTTCAGTGAGTTACTGTGAGTATTGTCAAGCACAGACTGCAGTATAGAGGATATGCAGTAAGTGAAACTGACCTATGTAAGATTGAAAGATGAGTTGTAATGTGGAAAACAGTGACAATTATGTATACTAACCTGGGGGCAAATTTATCAAACTGCGGGTTTGAAAAAGTTGAGATTCTAGATGACATTTTGTAGCATGTACTTAATAAATGATATCTAGAATCTGATTGGTTGTTATAGGCAACATCTGCACTTTTTAAACCCGCAGCTTGATAACTTTACCCCCTGGAGTCAATTAATGTGCTACTTTGGTAACACACAAATGTTTAACCCCTTCCACACAGTGACTTTTCCCACCCGTATTAAAGGTAACTATTTTGGCACTTCTTGGGTTGGTCATATTTCCTCATCAATATCAGCCATTGCTTATGCAGTACCCATACAAAGTATACATTGGGGTTGTTTTCAGGAGAATTTGTTTATACATACTGTCACAGCAAAGAAAATCGGCCAAGAATGGACACAAAAGTGTTTTTATTATTTAAATTGAAATAAAAGCAAAAGTGTGCAATTTTATTCAAAACACCACCAAGCAATACTGTGTGTTCATTGCTTTAGTATCAACCCAACTTTCCAAAACAGCAAAAAGTAAGATACTACACATATGTAGTACCCCGTCAACTGCGGGTACCCCTGTGTTTATTGAAGCTAGAATGGAGGAGATCTGAGCATTAGAGTTCCCCACGTTTTTGTAGCATTGGGTGTTATTGTCTGGTGACCCCCAAACAATAATTACTAAGGGGACACATCGTTTGAAAGAGGGTACTGTGATGGGCAATGCAAAACCTCTCCGACAGTCTGGGTTCCTTAATGTTTTCGGCAGTGTAAGGTAATATTGTCTGGTGATCACATGTGGTCACCAAACAATGACTACTAAGGGGCCACATGACTTGAAAGAGGGGACTCCCCTCTTTCAAATGAGGGTATCCCTGAATTTATTAAAGCCAGAGTGGAGGGATCCTACCCATTCATGAACTTCCTAAGATTTCTGTTATGTAGGCATTATTCTCTGGTAATCACACACGGTCACCAGAGAATAACTTCTTATGGGCCATAGAGTTTGAAAAATGCACCCCCCCACATTATCAAACGAGGGTACTCCATGGTCTCTAGGTGCCTATATGGAGGAGATATGGCACTCTTAGGGCCTGCCCCATCCCCTGGCTCTTCAACAATTACTGTAGTGCAGTGGATAGGAAGGTGCAAAGCTGATGATGTAACGGTGGTTATGCAATGATGTCATCATGCCAAGCCCCTCCCTCCGGTCTCACCAGTATTTGCTTTATTATAAGTACTTGTAGATAGGTTTTTTTTTCATATTTCAACTCTTGAAGTCCTAAGGCTAGGTAAATGAAAAAGAGGAAAGGGTGTTCAATAGTGATGAACATGTTAAAATGAGAAAGACACCAATTTTATAAATATTCTCAGGGCCTTCACATTTCTGTTATACATTGGTAGCACTTTTCAGGGATGATCAACATGAAATAAGCTGAAGATCATTTATACTTTCATATCAAAGGTCATTTCCTCCAAATAAAAAATATGGAATGCAAGAGTGTAATAATATAAAAGACATACATTGTGTGTGTCCAAAATGGCCTGGTAATCCTCAGATGTCGTGATGCCATGCACACGTTGAAGACACCCAGGGCCAGATGCAGCACAGCAACCCCAAAACATCACTGAACCTCATGCATGTTTGACTGTGGAGAAGGCTTTATTTTCATTGAAAGTTCAAGCTTTACCATAAAGCTCTAATTTGGCTTCATCTGTCCATAGGACCTT
Organism: Mixophyes fleayi; assembly: GCF_038048845.1. NCBI lineage: Eukaryota > Metazoa > Chordata > Amphibia > Anura > Limnodynastidae > Mixophyes > Mixophyes fleayi. Next base: position 78,928,340 of record NC_134413.1, on the reverse strand, counting down.
ATTTCAGAAGGTTTTGGCAAACTCCAGTCAGGCTTTCTTATGTTTCTTTCAGAATTGGGGACCTTCTGGGCATTCTATAATATACCCCCTTTTCATTGACTTGGTGACAGTTTTTGCGAGTGGAAACTGCCATACCTTGTAGTTTGTTCACCGTTCAGACCATCCTGTGTTGCAATCATCCATCAAGTTTTCTCTTGCAGCCACGTAAAGGGAGATTGCCTACAGTGCCATGGGCCTTAAGCTTCCTAATATTATTATATACATTGGAAACAGGAAAATCAAGTGTCTGGGGATTGATTTGCAGCCCTGAGATTATCTATGCTTGGCTAGTCTCTGTCTTACTTCTTCAGACAATTATCTGTCTTTCGTTCTTCTTTGCATGCTCATTGCAGTACACATGGTGGCATACAACTGGAGATTGTGTCATTTTCTCTAATCAAGCTTGTGTAATGAGAAAATGTTATATTACAGACACCTGCCACATACAGATGAGTTCAGTCCCAAAGTGAAGGAGAATCACCTGCTTGAAACCAAATTATTTCTTACTATTTCTAAAAGGGTGCCAATTATATTTTTTGGCCCCCTTATGGATTTCTGTATGAAATAAGCTAAGACTTTGTAATTGTTTTTTTCGTCTTGTATTTTATTCCACTGCAAATCAAAGAACAGTTTTTAATTTCAACAACTATCTGGAGTAATTGGTACATTATTAGAAAAAACTTCAAGTGGCCCTTTCGAAGGTTAGTGGGTCATTCATGCTGCCCCTGAAGTGTATGAGATAGCATTATATTGGTATAAGAGACATGTACTGAGAGAGGGGCCAATGTGTTTTATCACTCTAAATTTTGGAGAATGATTTCTCTTAAACATAAAAAAGGAGAAAACCACAGAGGCGGCACTATGCGTTGACATCTCTGAGGAGGAGGTGAAACTTGCCCTTAGCTCCCAGAAGCCTTCTAAAACTCTGCGACCTGATGGACTCCCTATGTCTTATTACAAAACTTAAATTACTCCCTAAATGTATGCAGCTCTTTAACTCTGTATTGCACAGTGACAATTTCCACCCAAATTCCACCTCCTCCATGATCATTGTCATACCAAAACCTGATCAGGACCTCACTTTATGCTCCTGTTTTCGCCCTAACTCACTTCTCAAAGTGGACATTAAGCTCTTTGCCAAAATTTTGGCAAATAGAATGAAGGGAGTCCTGGCCGAGTTATTTGACCCTAACCAACCCTATCCCCAACAGGCAGGCACTTTACAAAACCCGCAGAGTGGTCAGTCTGATACATTATATTAGCACAAAAAAACTCCCCTCAATTCTGCTCGCCTTGAACGCGGAGAAAGCTTTCGTTACCTGGTCCCTTTTATTTTCTCAACTGGAGACGTTTGGCTTTCGAGGAAGATTCCTACAGGCTGTTCGTATCCTGTATGGGAGTCTCACTTCACAGGTCAAGACTAATGCCCAGGTCTCCGGACCTATTTCCTCTACGAAATGGAATCTGGCAGGGATTCCCGCTTTCGTCCTTCCTCTTTGAACTCTGCATCGAACCATTGCTGGCTAGAATCTGTCTCAACCCTGACATAACCAGAGTCCGACACGGTACTAACCAACATAAGATATCCATGTTTGCTGATCATGTGCTTTAACATTGATTAACCCCTTGATCTTTCTCCTAAGCCTCATGACAGAACTGTCACGATTCTGGGCACTTTCAGGGTATAAGATCAATGACACCGAGGCTTTGTTCGCTCCACATCCCCATATGACCCAGGAAATCCTGCAGATTTCTTTCAAATATGAGTGACTTCCCCACTCCATCAGATACTTGGGAGTGGCAATTACTAAAGAGTTTTCCGGGCTTTACCAATTGCTTCTCTCTACTGGCCCGTTTCCAAATGACATCCAGGGGTAAATGTATTAACCTCCGGATTCTTGAACTCCCGCGAGTTCGGCGTCTTCAATGTACATCTCTTGGATCAGGAGAATCCAAGCTATAAAAATGAACACGCTCCTGCGCCTTTTGTACCTATTTCAAATGCTTCTGGTTCCGGTGCCCCATCGTCTAATTAAAATCCTCCAATCCTTGTGCAACAATTTCATTTGGGGAGGCTGGAAACCCAAACTTGTAAAACCTTGTTATCCTAGCCTATAGAATCAGGGGGTCTTGAACTCCCTTTGATACATAACTACTACTTAAACCCCATTCATACTGCACCAAAATCCCGGGTTTTTGCCGGGACGAGCTCAAACGACCCGGGTCTTGGTGCAGTATGAATGGTACAAGTCAAAAATCCCGGGTCTATCGAGGGGTAATTCCCGGGTCGGACCCGGGTTGCCTGCACTATGAATGGTGCAACCCGGGTGCCGGGTTGCACAGAAAACAAGCTGATTGGCTTGTGATGTCACAGACTGGCTTCTCCAGCATCAGGGCCGGAATTCTTGATGTTCAGTTGTACTGCTAGCACTCCGTCCAGGAAACAGGATTTTAATATCAGTGGATGTTGTGGCACTTTTATTGTTACCTTTATCTCCTGCTCATTTGTGGGTTTTTGTTTTTTTTTATCTGGACAGTATAACAACCTGTAGCCAATCAAATCACTGCAGCATTCACAGAAGCACAACTTTTTCAGGAAAGTTAATTTTGTGGTAGGCAGTGACTGTGTCAGTGAGGACAGAGCTGATTAGATGGTGGAAGAAGCAGGGTCCTCCCAACAGCACAGTGATATGAGTGTGTTTTATTGTCATTCCCCTTCACTAAAACATATCATTGAGGGCTTTATTTTCAGTATTTCAATGACATCACCATTTTTCAGCCAATGAAAACTGCTCTGGTGATGACTCCCACAAATTGCCAGGGCACAGACTTGTGCAGTATGAATGGGGTCAACCCGGGAAATTCCCGGGTCCGAGGTGCAGTATGAATGGTGTTTCTGAGCTGGGACCCTTCGAGCCCCGGCAAAAACCCGGCTTGAAAAACCCAGGATATTGCCGGGGCGGCAGTATGAAAGCGGTATAAGTCACCCAAGTCAGTCACTGTATCTCATGGCACATTAACCCATGTCTCAAGAAATGGGTTGATATATAGAGTACCCTGGCCTCGGACAAGCCTCTCCACTACCTCCCCTGGCTTCCAAAAATTCATAGACCTGACTCAGTCTAAACCTGCCGGGGGCCAGATTAAGGACCACATGAGTCTGGGGCTGAAAATTATTAAGGGCTTATTGTAAGAAGTGCCATCCCACTGGAGGTGTGGCCAGTGTGTGTGGGTGTGGTCAGCTGTGTGTGGGTGTGGCTAGCACCATGGAGGCTTGCACATCCCTTCAGCCACTTACATCTCCCTCCCATCCTTACTTATATAAAGAGTGCACCATTAACTGGTTCACACAGCTTTTATGTAAGGTGAAGAGTGGAAATAAGTCCCAGCTGTCCCTCTTGCCGGGACAAGCTCCTGTCTAATCAGGATAGTCCCCTAAAATTAGGAATATCCTGATGGAATCGGAACAGTTGAGAGGTAAAGGTATGTTATTTTATTGACCATTAAAGAGAAAAATACAAACAATGGTTGATTATTTTTATTTATAAAGTGTTTAACAGAAACATATATCATTTTCAGGTTTTTAACATTGAACAAAGCACAGGGTGCTGAAAACTAAAGTAAAATAAATAAAAAAATAAAACTGGAATCTATGTATAAATATATATAAATACTCTGTCTATTGTATATATCTATATTGATCCTCTATAGGTATATACAATAGACCGGGTAGGTGCCCTCACAAAAAAAAATATTTTTTTTTTTTACTCCTGGCTGGCCTTGGTCTATTTCTGTGGAGACGCCTGGGGCTTCAGCCCCATCAGGCCCATTGTTTATCCTGCACCTGCCCCTCTATTGCATTCACTTTGTCGACTTCACTAACCGTTGTTTTGACCTAGCCTCTTATCCCTCCCCCCTGACACCAATCTGGACTCATCCATGGTTTCCCCAGGCCAATCAGACACAGTCTTCCGATTGTGGAAGTCGTATAAGCTTTACCACTTTCTCCATATTATGGGCGAATAGGCCCCTGTGTCATATGAAGACATACGCACTAAATACCACCTTCCTCCCTTCAGGCACTTCCAATGTCTTCAAATTTGGGGATACATTCAATGTCAATCTCGATCCAAGAAACTTCGAGCACTCTCCCTGTTTTAATGGAACTGCATTTACTCCGCTGGCCGCAGAGGGAATATTTCAATTTTGTACCTCCCCATAATGTCTCCACCCGACCAAACGCTCGCAACCCACAAAGAGGCCTGGGAATGTTACCTCGGGGTCTCCCTGGACAGTGAGGAATGGATCGTCATTAGTACCCGAACAACCAAGGTCTCCATCAATGCTGGAATCTAAGGGAATTCCTGTAAGATTTACACTCGATGGTATACGGTACCGGACAGACTCCATGTATCCCCTGTTATCCAACTGCTGCTGGCGACTGTGGAGCCGCAGGCACCTTCTTTCACATATGGTGGGACTGCCCAATTATTTGAAACTTTTGGGACCTCACATTAGAAATTGTTCACCAGGTTACTGGGGTACAGGTCCCAAGGGAACCCCTTTCGATCCTACTTAATCAGCTAATTCCACATCTCAACAAACCCACAGACTGCTTATTGACACATATCTGCCAAACCTCCAAATTGCTTATTACTAGAGCGTGGAAACAACCCACCTCCCTCGAGAACTGAGCTGCTGAACCGTATCTGGTATTTCTCTTCGATTTAGTACATCACTGCCCTCTTAGACAACAAGTTACCCAAATACCACTCAATCTGGACCCCTTGGTTCTGCTTTAACCACACCCCGGCCCCCAGTATTGCTTAAACATGCTATGTCTCATCCTTAGGTGTAGATGTATAAAACCTCATAGAAAGGAAAAGTGAAGGTGTAGCCTATAGCAACTAATCAGACTCTAGCTCTCATTTTCTAGAATGCACTAGATAAATGATAGCTAGAATCACATTCATTATTACAGTGGGTTTCTATCTAACTGAACCTTAAACAAATATATATGTTTCCAGTATTGGGTGTAACATACCAAAACATATAATGTTTGAACAGAACACTTAGTTTACTTGAAGAGAAACTCTTGTGATTTTAGTCAGAAAAAGCTTCTAAAAGGAAAAAAGTCAGAATTTAATGAAAGGTCTACCAAACCACCAGGCATTTAAAGCGGTGGTAGTCATAATAACTACAATCATTATGCCGACAGCAAGTATCCACACACAAAAAATACAGACTTACCATCATAATAACTGTGTAGATGTGCGACATCCTTGCTCTATATACCGAATGGTGAAAATGCCGGAACTTTGTATTAACCTCATTCAGCTTAGCGACTCCCACATTTCTATATTTAAAGCGGCAATGCCAGCAAATAAACACTTTACTATCTAATTTTAAAGTTAAGTTTAGGATGAGGGTTAGGTTTAGGGTTAGGGTTAGAATACGACTGAAAATTCTGAACACCATGAACACTTGTACATTACACATGACTACTGACATTGCCGCTTTAAATAAACAAAACTCCAAGTGGTTATGCTAAGTGACGTAAATATAAACTGCTGGCATTGCTGCCATTCGGTATATGCCACAAGCCTATCGGGAATCGACACAGTCATTATGATGGTAAGTCTGCACAATTTATTTATCGCCATTTTTTACATAGGAGTTTTTTGTCTACAAACTTATTGTCGTTGTATTCATTATTGTTAATTAGTACCCAACCCATTTAAAGTCTACTACATGTTAGACATATTTGATAAATGTTTGCATTGCATAGTGCCAGATCACTTACTTTTATTGCATATGAAATGAACTTGATATTTGGGCATAGCCTGGTTTGCAATGTGCATTTTGTTGATGTCACAAAGCACACAAGGGTCGATAATGATTTTGTTTTGTCTGTATATACTTTCTTCAGTGGCGAGGATACGGAAATTATATTAAACAATGTCGCAAAATATTAATTCTGTTCTTGCACAGGAACGGACTGGTTAGTTCATAACACATTACTAAGTACTCCATATAGTCCATTCTTATGGACTTATTATATTTTTATTAAATATGTAGGACTGTTTTCTCTCTCAACCTGTCTCTTCACAAAATATAACCTTGCGCATTTCATTACTTTTATGTTGAGTGCATGATATAGATACTGATGTTCAGAGTTAGTTTTAACTTGCATTACCTATTGGTAATTTTTTTAATCCCTCTGTATATAGACTGAGCATTGTATATATTTGTTCTTATGTTTTCCAGTTTAAGCAACAAAGGCCTTACAGAGAGTTCTTGGTCTCAGTTGGTGTCGGCAATAAGCAGTAACCCATCTCTCCGAAATTTTTACCTATGTGGTAGTAAACTGGATGAATCTAACTTTGGAGCCTTAATGTCAGCTCTTTCAAGTCCAACATGCAAGATAGAGCATTTCTTGTGAGTGTTACAAATCCATATAAACTATAGGAAACATTGTATAGTAAATGTATTTTTCTCTCACATCCTATTGGGGGGACACCGGAGTCACAATTGGGTATAGAAGTGGTGGGAGGAGCTCTGGCACTTTAAAGCTTTAATGGTAATCTCCTCCCTCTCTATACCGTTAGTGACTAATGTCATTATCAACAGTCTTCACTGGCCTGCCTCCAACACTCAGCAGGTCACTGTTTGCTGACCTTCCAAATCCTTAACAGAATTCAGCCGGGCTCAGCCTCAAGCTAGAGAGGACATAACACCTCTCTCAGGTGTTGCCACCTCAGTGCCCGAGTACCAATTGTGTCCAACCTCAATACTCCAGCTCCAGGATTATACTAGGAAGTATAGCACCCCTTTGTGTTTCATCAACTCCTGTGTCCCGTCTCCCTGACAGCAGCACACCCATACCCACATCTCCCTCTGTGGTGTTTTTGGCAAAGTCCTCATACCAGGTAACTTCTCTGCTGCTTTCACAGAGGGAACCGACTAAATTGGGCTGCGACCTGAGTCCTCACTGAGCTAAGTCCATATCCTCTTGCAGGGAGCCCTGGTGAAGTCCAGTGGGGTCTTTGACTCTGTGCCAGTGTATTTGGTTGTGCCAATCCTACCTGCTACTTTTTGTCATCTGCATGTGTGTACTCCGCTACACTTGCTGCCTATCTTTTTCTATTCCATTGTATCCATTTGTTTACTGCCTTACCAGTGGCAACACCTTTATGTACTTTACTGCATGGTACGTGCTGTTCAAACAGTGCGAACACATCCGTGTGTCCCAGTACACACTACATGCTGCTCAGGCAGTGCGGTGTGAAGATCTCTGGTACTAAAAATAAAGCTTTAAGGATAAGCTCCTCCCCCCTATACCGTTAGTGGCTAATGTCAGTACTAGCAGTCTTAGACATCACTGGCCTGCCTCCAACACTCAGCAGAGTCCATAACCTGTTGCGGGGATCCCTGGTGAAGTCTGGTGGAGTCTTCGACTCTGCGCCAGTGTATTTGGTTGCGCCAATCCTACATGCTAGTTTTCGTCACCTGTGTGTGTGTGTACTATGCTACATTTGCTGCCTATCTCTATTCTACATGGTCACTGTGATATGTTCCATTGTATCAATTTGTTTAATGCCTTACCAGTGCCAATGCCTCTGTGTACCTCAGTGCACACACTGCAAGGGCAGTGCCTACAAACTCTGTGTACTCCACTGCACATTACCAAACCCCCACACTTCATGAATTCATCTATTCCCTCTGCATTTTGTCTACAGTGTCAAACGCCTCAGTGTATTCCAGTGGGACAACCTCTGTTTTTTCTATACAACTTCCGGTGTGTTCTCCCATAGATAGAAAATCCCAATTAACAACTAATATCTCGGTTTATTTTAAGTGCCTACAGGAGCTGACACATTTAATGGGGTTGACACAGGCAGTGACCGAGGCTCCTGACAGCTCCAATAGGTAAGGCTCTCCTCGGAGGGGGGAGCTGGGGAAGATCATGGGTGCAGGTCAATAAACGGAGCCCTCATCCATACACCATAGAGGGAGGTCCTTCAGTTACCAGTATCTCCTCTTTTGGTGGCTTCCCTCACTTGCAAGTCACCATTAACTCAGTAAACACACGTTTTTTAGCAGCTGCATCTACTGACAGATAAGCTACCTTGTCTCTATTCCCTCCTATACCTTGCTATATTGATACAGACTGCAGTAGGGGTCTATTTACTTATTTCTGGTGTGCTAGTAACTTAAAGTCTGTTAACTAGGGTGAATTCATGTTATATCAGGGCTATGTTGTTACATCATCTAGGGACTGTATGCTTAAGATTTAACCTCAACAGATTTGCAGTAATCATACCGTCTCTGTGAGCATATGCTTAATTATTGCTTTGATATACTTATTCCCTGGTACTTCACCCTGTAAGTGAACCTGTGAGTCTACTATTTAATATACAATATTGTACACAAAAGAAAAGTAATTCTATATATACTGTATCTGTAATCTCATATATTCTATGTTTTCCTCCCTCATTTTATTATGTCTTTGAATGGTAATGCTTCTACTGTCCAAGGAGCCTTGTGTCCAGCTTGTGAGGCGGAGGAGGGCCCTGCCAGAGGTGGGGTAACCAGTCTGGACACAAGGTTCCATGGTTCAGGCTATGATCGAACAATTAGCCACCAGTAGACAGCAGAGCAAAGACACTTTCTCCTCCGCTACTATTTCTGAACCTGAGGATCTTGGACTTCCCCAAACCCCTTCTCAGGGTCCCACAGATGTCGTTCCAGGGACTGTGACAGTAGCAGTATGGGCACAGGAAATGGCTAAGACTGTTCAGGGGTAGGCAGAGGTGTCATCATCTTAGAAATGAATGCTACAGAACGGTGACAGAGATGCTACATCCACTGCTAGATCCCAGAGATGCTCACTATCAATGACTTAATGTTCCAGGATTGATTCTACCTTGGATTTTTCTTCTCAGGAGTGAACCCAGAGTCATCCTCTGTGGCGGAGAAAGATGCAACCAGTAATGAAGCCTACATCCCTATTCAAGCACCAAAAGAATGTGGTAGTCCCCTTACCATCCTCTCCCTATTTGGAGGATCTTTTATGGGAGTACTGGGGTCATCCAGTTAGCAGGTTTCAAGTATATTGCAGGCTTCAGTCTATGTACCCTCTGTCTAGTGTAGATACACACAAGTGGGAATGTCCACCCAAGGTTGATGCGCCGGTAGCACCATGATCCCTGTTCCAGGGGAGGCTACTCTGAAGGACATCACAGACAGAATGGAGGTAACCCTTACGTCTAATTTTTCAACAGTAGGGGCTGTGCTGAAGCCGTGGAAAGGTGGATTAACCAACTGTATTAGAGTCTACAGTCTGGAAGACCCAGGTCCAAGTTGCTTTTACTCTTGTAACACATCTGTGATGCGACAGGGAACCTAGGAGAGCTCGTCATTGATGCTGGCCTGCTAGGGTCCAGGATCACGGCCTCAGCGCTGAGATTTTATTTGGGATATAGTTACAAAAAGTATATCTGTGGCCACAGGAGAAAACCTAATTCCGCCCATAAAATGCCCCTTCATGGCCTTCCTTTTGGTCCTTTTGACCCCAGGATAATCCAGAAGCCAAGCCATCTTTAGTGTCCAACTTTTGGTTCCTCAAGGAAACCAGCAGAGATGGAATCATAGGCAATCAGGTTTCCAGCAGGGGCATTGTCTCCAGTGGTTATGTGATAGACCTAATGAGGTCTCCCTGGGAAGATTTTTTACCACAGGACCACCATGAGAGCCCAAACAAAAAAAAAGGCCCTTAATGAGGCAATTCAGACTTCCAGAGTTATCTCTCCGATGCTGGAAAACGAAAGAGCATAGGGGAATTTTTACCCCAAACTTTATTATTAATATAGAAAGCAGAGGGGTCCTTCAGACCAGTCTTTGAACATCCATTTACAGGTGGACAAATTCAAAATTAAGTAGCTGAGGTCTGTAATCAACAGTATGGAGCAAGGGAAATCATGGTATACATGGACATCAGGGATGCTTATCCGCCCATACCTACCTGGGAAGGACACTTGTTCTCCGGGTTTGCTGTGAAGTCTCAGCACTTCCAGTTCAGGGCCCTTCCTTTTGGATTATGTATGGCCCTGAGGATCTTTACAAAGGTCATGGTTATCATGATAGCGTCACAATGGACAGGGGGATAACTATGTTCCCATACCTGCACAACCTTCTGATAAGGGTGAATTCCCTGCCATTACTCCTCAGACATGTAACAGAGATGGCAAGATCTCTGGAGTTACATGGGCAGATATTGAATTTCAAAAATCCAACCTGGTACTGTCACATAGAATGATTTTCTTGGGGGTTATTCTTCGATACCCTCCTACAACGGTTGCTTCTACTGTTTATCCCTTCAAGATATGGTGAAGTCCCTCTTGATCAAAAAGCAAGTGTCCATCCACTTTTGCATGAAACTCTTGGCCAAAATTGTCTCCTCTTCTAAGGCAATCCAATTCATCCAGTTTTGCTCAAGGGAGTTCCAGAAAGAACTCATCACAAAGTAGACCAGATCCTACTTACAGCTAAACTCTCAATGCATTGCTCTGTCCCTCAGAGTGCGCCAGTCCCTGTGGTGGTGTCCGAAGTTAGCCACCTCACCAGTGAACATTCATTCACAGTCTGCTATTGGATCCTTCTCACCACGGATGCCAACCTATGGGCTTGGTTGTTAGTTGTCCTCCAACAGCATTTCCAAGGTCATTGGATGCCAGAGGAGTCCAAGCTCACTATCAATGTGCTGGAGCAGAGGGCAGTACTAAAAGCACTGACCAGGGCCTGGCCCAATCTTTTAGGAAAAGCAGTCAAGATGCAATCAGACAATGCTATGGCTGTTACTTATCTGACTCACGAAGGAGGCACCCAGGCTATGAGGGAGATGTCTTGCATCATGCGATGGGCCGAAATACATCTTCAAGCCATCATGGCCATGATCATTCCCAGGGTGGGCAATCCGTCAGGATATTCATCTAAGGGAGTGATCAATCCACCCAGTGGTTTTACAACAATTAGTGGATCAGTGACGTCAACCAGACATAGTTCTGATGGCGTATCAACTCAACGGCAAGGTGAATGTCTATGGGTTCAGGTCTAGAGACTCCAGGGCATTGTATGTAGCTGCCATGGTGGTACCTTGGGACATCCCACTAGATAAAAAGAGATGGAGTCCATGCAATCCTCATGGCTTCGGAAGGCCCATGAGGTCTTGAGACTCAGATCTGTTCCGCATGCTGGATGCTCCTTCATTGAATCTTCAACTGTATCCAGACCTTCACTCTCAAAACCCATTCTGGCACCTACATTTAACACAGCTAGTTTTAATGAGTTGGCTATTGAAGCCGCCAACCTAAAAGCTAAGTGACTTTCAGACAGCATGGTTCAGACCATACTGATGGCCTGGAAGCCAGTCTCTGCAAGGAACTACCATACAATCTGTAAGGCTGGCATATCCTGATGCAAGCAGAAAGGGTTCCCAACATTGGTTTTTAGATTTAAAAATATTTTTTTTGTGACTGCCCTTGGCACTTCCTTATTGTACATTGTCTACATTGGTCCAACCCCTTCCCTCCCCCGTTCCACTTCTCAAGTCATAGGCAGTCGTGTCATTTGCTTTCAGACATGAATTGCATGCAATTGTGTTTATTGGCGTAAGGTCCACAGACCTATTTCACGCAAGGTACATCATAAAAATGGACGTACATCTGAAGAATTGGACTCATAATGTCCTTTACATTGCTGAACTCTCTCCACTTGACTGATTACATTCAGCTTGGCAAGTTTGGTTTTCACACTTTGATAAGTTTGAGCAAAAGTTGGCAAAATAAATTAAGTTCATCTTTAATTGTAAAGATAGACCCTCTAAGTGAGGAACCTAGTATCATTAATGTGTTGACAACTTGTAATCCAAGGCATTTTTGCACAATACATACATTTATCTCTTTGATCAATTTATAATATAACTCACATAGTGAATTGAAAATGTTGCCTAAAGTTTGTTTTAAAATAAATATTGAATTTAAAAAAAAAAGTTAAAGATGTTTGAGCAACTATTTTTAACATTAATGTCACTCCCTGTATTTCTACAAAATATGAAGTAAGTAAATTAGTGTGTGCTTATTACTTGATTAGTAATATTATCTTCATTATATGTGCTCTTTCTATCTTTCTCCAGTTTCAGAGATTATGGACTTACACAGATATCTTGCGGTCTTCAAAGTCCACCAGAAGGTGACCCACGTTTACAGAGGAAACTCCATATAACACTAGATATGGAGGCAGGATTTAGGTTTCATTATCTGGTTACATCTTTGTACTGTCCAACGTACAAGATAGAGGATTTGGTGTGAGTATGACTGTCTAATAACAGAGCTATGTGCAGTCTGGACTTCTTATTCAGGGCCCGGTTCATCTTGTAACGCAATGTGAACGCAATTTGCACTTTAAAAAATCGGACGTTAATTGCATTTACGTCCACCCATATTCCAGTACAAACGGATCTCAAGAAATGTTTGCATTTAAATACAGGTATAAGTACACTCAGGCTCTACTTTACTTGCCTTATACAAACAGACAGAACAGACTGCACGATAAGCACATGCATATGTGCAATATCAAGTCCTATCAGAAAGTATGCAAAAAAAAAATAATTAAATAGATTAACATTTCTTAATAGTATAATTATTAACAAAAATACATTTCAAGAAATAAAAATGTTTTTGGAAATATTTACATGAAATACATAAATCAGGATATTCTTAATGTATAGTGTACATAAAATGCATTTTTACAATTTCTCTCACTTGCAAACACATGTTCTGTCCGGCATACGTGTCAGTCATCACTATCAGTCTGCATTTGTATGTGCTGGTACAAATTATACTGCTAAAATACACGTTCCTAAGAGATGCCCAGAGCTTGAATCGGATGGATGTGCATGCGCTCGAACTTGGAAAACCCTTACTGTACATTGACTTTGTGCATCCGACCCTTCACTCTCCCGTTTCACCCTTCAGCCGTAGTCATTTAGCTCCATAAGAACCCTTGGGTGTATGCCATCTGCATCTGCCATGAATGCAATTGCATTCATTGGTGTAAGGTCTGTTTCAATTTCACGCCAGACACAGCGCAAAACAGGACTCGCGTCCGAAGATGAATCAGACCCTCAATGTGCAGTAATTGTATCACAGTGCACGATCTAAACCTGGTGGCTCTCATTGAAACATGGATCACTGATGTTGATACTGCCTCTCCCTGTTGAGTGGTGGTTTACATTTCAGGTACAATCATTTACTATTCTCCTGACTCATCACATCAATTTCTCTACATTTCACTGGTTTCCTCTCGCACTTTCTAGCCTGTGAAATACCAAACTCTCATAATGGATGACTTTAATATCCACGTTTCTTGCTTCAAAATTACTCTCTTTAACCTCTTTTCCAGTTAACTAAGTCTCCCACACATGAAGATGGTCACTCTCTCAAAATCACCAAATGCCCATTCTCTCTCAGATCACCATAATTGCATTTGATTCCCCTCCTCTAAGACAGACCTCTAGCATGAATCTAAATTCTATTACCATTCAGTATTATAATGATATTTTAAACTACTAGAGGAGGACAAAATTCATCACTCTCCAGTGAGTCTTGTTATCTTCTACTTCAAACACTTGCTTTGTACACTATTTGGACAGTCCCTACTGACCTGCTAGTATATATACAATCCTATCCTACCTCTTTTCCTGTTCCCCCTTGTTACCCATTCTCCCTGCCAAATATCCTTATCTACTTCAATCTACCCGCCTGCCAGTTTATAGCCTCCACCTCCTCTGCTGCCTACCTGGACCGCTTAGCTTAATGTCCATTTAGCTCTTATTGTCTCTCAATAGCCCCTCCCTCTAGAATGTAAGCTCAAACGTGTAGGTTCATCTACCCTATATCTCATGTCTATACTGTCTCTGTTTTCCTTGTTTGCCCCCCCCCCTCATGTCATGTGCTGAATTGTTTATGTTTGCCATGTTATTTGTTTTATTAATTGCATCCATGCATGTTTTATTCTGCCTGTACCCATGTACTTGTTATCATGTTTACTCTTTTCATGTATTTTATACCTGTACTACAATGTCAGACACTACAGAATCTGTGGCACCTTACAAATAAATGATGATGATGACGAACCACTAACTCCCCCTATTTCTTTCCTATCATGTAGTAACCTAATCACAGAACATTATAACAAAATATCTGCCTAAGGCCAAGTAGCTCCTTCCTCTCATTGCCACTAACAATATTGCTGGCTCCAACCTTGTCTTACCAAACAAACACATTATCTCCGAAGCTCTGAAAACCAGTGGAGGAAGTCACATTCCACTATAAAATTCCTTCATTATAAAGGTATTCTTTGATCCTGCACACATTGTGTGTAACAGCCACACAACTGAAATCTCCATTTGTGTGAGCAATGCTAACACCACTCCCAAACCACAAGTCTGCTGTCACAGGGTAATATTGGATTCTGGCATGTTCTTATCTCCTCACATTCAGTCCCTTGCAAATCATCTGGTCTCCAAATATCTCCTGCATGTGCCCTTACCTCACTAATGACACCACTAAAACAGTAATCCATGTTCCTGTTGTCATTTCTAAAGTCCTGTACAATGCTGTATATATCTGTTCTCCCCACTTACCACTCTATCCATGCTCTGTTGTCTGTCATTGACCTATACCTATCATCCTCCCTTATCACCAGCTCTCACTTCTATCTCCAACAATTCATCCATGCTGCATATATACTTTAGACTGCCTATCATCTCCTGGTATTATAGCCGCAGTTTAGTAAAGAATCCCATTCCCTTTTATTTACTCTGGCCATCGATGACTTATTTACTCTTTATCTACAGCATTGACTCTATACTTTCATTTGTCTTCATTTTTAATGCCCTTTATCTCTGTGCTTACATACAAACTAGCTGGGTAACTGGTTCAAAATACAAAGATTGTTCACGGACGACCGGTCCACCGATCAAAACAAACATGTCAATCCTGTCTCATATCTCCGCTCCTTTAGATTGTAAGACTTTAATAACCAGGAGCCTGATTAATTAATGATCTTAACTTAAGAAACTTCTTATTTCAGTCTCCTGAACAAAACCATGTTACAATGCAAGGGGTGCAAATTAGTATTCTGTTTTGCTCATAAGTTAAATACTGACTGTTTTTTCATGTAGCACACAAATACTTGATAACTTATTTGTACACTGACATTTAAAGTTGATATTTGTGTGCTACATGATAAACAGTCAATATTTAACTCATGTGCAAAACAGAATACTAATTTGCACCCCTTGCATTGTAACATGGTTTTGTTCAGGAGACTGAAATAAGAAGTTTCTTAAGTCAAGATCCTTAATGAATCAGGACCCAGGACCCTCTCACCTTCTGCTTCATTGTTTGTTGCTGGTTTGTTAATCATTGTATGCTTTTTTCCTTTGTTTTTCCCTTGAATGTAGAGCACTGTGGAATATATTGCCGCTATATAAATAAAGGATAATAATTATTAGATGACATCGACTATCTGTTGTGTAGAACACACAATCTCCATATTAAGCTGATGACAATTGTGCTGTATAACAACCTACTCTTGTTTCATTCCTTTCTCTCCTCAGTGTGAGCTTATATGAGGACAGCACAATAGATTGTACCATTCACGCTCTCCCAGCAGCTGAAATACCTTCCCAGGTGAAATATAAACTGGTTATATATTAGAGATGGGCGGGTCCGGTTCTCCGAGAACCGAACCCACCCGAACTTTGGGTATCCGAGTACCGAGCTGAGCAGCTCGGTACTCTCCCGCCAATTCCGAATCCAAATCGAGGCCGAACGTCATTGTGACGTCGTCGGATCTCGGGACTCGGTTCTCGCGATACTTCAACTTTATAAATACACGCCTCCACAGCAATCCATCGCCATTTGACAGAGGGAGAGAGCAGGGTGTAGTCATAGGCTAATTAGAGCAGGGACAGAGAAAGAATACAATATTGTTCTTGCAATTGCTCTAACCAAAATCGCTAGTGCAGAGAGGAGGATAGAGGTTTATTATTTTTTCTTCATATTTGGCACTCCCCAGCGCTTTTGGGTTGTCCCCCATAATTGTGCATTAATATTTCTGGCTGTCAAAAGTCATATCTGTCAGCAGTATCTACTCAATAAATGTTAGCACTCCTCAGTGTTTTTGGGGTGTCCTCTCTAATTGTGCATTAATATTTCTGGCTGTCAAAAGTCATATCTGTCAGCAGTATCTACTCAATAATTTTAAGCACTCCTCAGTGTTTTTGGGGTGTCCTCTCTAATTGTGCATTAATATTTCTGGCTGTCAAAAGTCATATCTGTCAGCAGTATCTACTCAATAAATGTTAGCACTCCTCAGTGTTTTTGGGGTGTCCTCTCTAATTGTGCATTAATATTTCTGGCTGTCAAAAGTCATATCTGTCAGCAGTATCTACTCAATAAATTTTAGCACTCCTCTGTGTTTTTGGGGTGTCCTCCCTAATTGTGCATTAATATTTCTGGCTGTCAAAAGTCATATCTGTCAGCAGTATCTACTCAATAAATGTTAGCACTCCTCAGTGTTTTTGGGGTGTCCTCTCTAATTGTGCATTAATATTTCTGGCTGTCAAAAGTCATATCTGTCAGCAGTATCTACTCAATAAATGTTAGCACTCCTCAGTGTTTTTGGGGTGTCCTCTCTAATTGTGCATTAATATTTCTGGCTGTCAAAAGTCATATCTGTCAGCAGTATCTACTCAATAAATTTTAGCACTCCTCAGTGTTTTTGGGGTGTCCTCCCTAATTGTGCATTAATATTTCTGGCTGTCAAAAGTCATATCTGTCAGCAGTATCTACGCAATGGATTCAAAGCAGTCCACATATGATCTAAATGAGCAACCAGGTTCTGTCACCAGTCCTGATGTTAGTGTTCCCAGTACGTCATCTGGCCAAGGCGATGTCAAACAACAGAGTGTTTTCAAATTAGTGCAAAAAACAAAAACCAAAAAAAAATTTACTGTATTGAAGCGAAAACGAAGTGTAACTGAGCAAAAGTTAAGTGACGATAAAAAAAAAATTGCAAGCATGCCATTCTACACACGCAGTGGCAAAGAGAGAATGAGGCCTTCACCTTTGGCTATTAGTGGCAGATCCCAAAAAGTTACCCAGCCTACAATTGGTGCACAACTACTGTTACGCGTCAAAGCCGAGCTGCAAGATAACAGTGAGGCATTACAGGAGAATATTTGCTCTGATTCACAAATGATAACAATCCCTGTGGAGAGTCCATCCAACAGTGGGATGTCTAATCGTGAGCCTTCTGCTGATGTGTGCCTTAATAGCCCGAGTGTAGCCGGTGATACCCAAATTGAGGATGCCACTTTGGAATTAGAAGAGGATGAGGGGGAGATTTGTGTAGGCGACGAGGGCGCTAATGATGATGTTGATGATTATGATGCAGACAGATACCAAATTGCCTTTCTCAATTTCTATTTATATTCTAGATTATATAACGGCTGAATAGTTTTCTATTTTACTCCTAGTGGAGAGAGGATCTGATGCAGACAGATACCAAACTGCCTTTGTCCATTTCAATTTATATTGTACAGTATATAATGGCTGAATTTTTTAGTATTTTATACAAGTGGAGGGGGGCCTAGAGAGACAGAAACCAAACTGGCTTTCTCCATGTCAATTAATATTGTACAGTCTATAATGGCTGAATTTTTTAGTATTTTATACAAGTGGAGGGGGGCCTAGAGAGACAGAAACCAAACTGGCTTTCTCCATGTCAATTAATATTGTACAGTCTATAATGGCTGAATTTTTTAGTATTTTATACAAGTGGAGGGGGGCCTAGAGAGACAGAAACCAAACTGGCTTTCTCCATGTCAATTAATATTGTACAGTCTATAATGGCTGAATTTTTGGGTATTTTATACAAGTGGAGGGGGGCCTTGAGAGACAGAAACCAAACTGGCTTTCTCCATGTCAATTAATATTGTACAGTCTATAATGGCTGAATTTTTTGGTATTTTATACAAGTGGAGGGGGGCCTTGAGAGACAGAAACCAAACTGGCTTTTTCCATTTCTTTACATATTTAACTATAAGTGTAGGGTGTAATATACATTCAAAGACGATGGCTGCCTTGCCAATATGCATAGATGGAGAGGAAGACAATCTGTTTTGTGTGTAGAATAGGCCTACCAACGAAGAATTAAACTGTTTTTTGGGATGATTTATTACCTCAACAATTAGATTACTTGTCTCTAAAACAGTTGGAGCACTAAATTGGGTTAATTTAGGCCCAAAAACATGGATTTTCCCAAAAAATAGCAAAACAAAACCAAACAAAACCAAAACCAAAACCAAAACACGCAATGGAGGTTTTGCAAAACCAAAACCAAAACCAAAACACGACGGTAATCCAGATCCAAAACCGAATCCAAAACCAAAACACGGGGGTCAGTGACCATCTCTATTATATATACAAATAATTACTTTTCTGAGGTGGTCTCAGAGCTGGGTCATTCAACATGCAGGATAGAACATTTATGGTGAGTATTTCAGATGTATACAAAATTGGGATATGTATGGGTGAGGCATGTTATAAATGTATTTATGGTTACAAACAAAGAGGTGACACAATGATGAAAGTCAAGTATGATGAAGAGGTATAGACTATGAATAACAGGACATGTTACTATATTATGATAACAAAGAGTAAGAGAATGCGGTGTGAGAAAGTCCAGAGGAAGTGACTGACACATGTACGGAGAGGGCAAGTGGCCTTGGTGGGCACAGGTTGTGCATAATTAAGGGCATGGGCCTTATAAAACCTGTAGGTAAAAGCCGTGTGATACAGTATATGTGTGTAAACATTGGGGGCCAGATTCATCAAGGAACGTAAATGGCGATACGTGCCGTATTTTGCGTTAAATCGCTCTGTGCATGCCTAGAAACGGTCTACACGCCAGTGAGAGGGCAAGTGGTGTTTGTGGGCATTAGGTCAGTGATCTTTGTTGGCACAGATTGTGCATAATTAATGCCATGGACCATATGAACAAAATAAATAAATAGTCCCCAAAGCGCTTTAACAACAGTCACAGCGGCCCTGCCTTACCAATAGGATTACCACCAAACCACCAAACAGAAAAGATATTCAACGAGGTTCGGCATCTGGCGCTACTTTGGGATTATAATTCCTGAAGGAAGGAGGTGAAGCAAGAAAGACCATGTCTTATGGTTGAATTCCATCTATTTGGATGTTAGCATATTACCATTGGGGCCCTCAGAGATTTCTCACTTTCTCACTATTGTTCTTTGTATCCACTGGGGCGGTGGTTCCTTTTCACAAGGTGGAACCTTCAGTATATTGGATTTACTTCACTATATGTGACACTTTCGTTTTTTATGTGTAACACCATCTGAATGGTAGAAGTGCCAATATAAGAGGAGAGGAGATTGCTTCATTTCATTTGGACTATCTATGGTGGTTGTGAACTAGTCACTGTTTTGTATGTGAATAGTACACGACCTCTAGCGCTAAGTGCCGAACCTGGTTGTATGTGGACCATATGAAACCTGTAGGTAAAAACTGTGTAATATGCACGAATAAACATTGTGGGCCAGATTCATTAATGAGCGTAAATGACGATAGGTACCATATTTTGCATTAAAACGCACTGAGCATGCCCAGAGACTGACTATACACCAGTGAACACAAGAACATCCAATAAATCTTCAAACGCAAAGGACACTTCTGGCAGCCTACTTTTCATGGGCGGAACAGGAAGGGAAATGGGCGTAGGTGTGTAGTCGATGTAAAGTGATTTTATACACAGTAGACATTAATAAAATCCTGATAAATGTATTTCATGGGGGGAAATATAAAATCATTTCTGTTTTTATTAATCATTATATTAACAACAGGTGACAATAATTGAGTCCTTTATTTTATTTCTGTGCATTCTACTGGGACTTTATATTCCACATATGTATTGGACGTATCTGTAACGGATTATCTGGACCTGCTACTAATCTTAATTAGCGTTGGCTTACCAGAGGTGCGGAGTCTAACGAACTCCCCGGTGTTCACCAAGAACCACAGCAAGGCACGATGGGCTTAGCTGCCAGGAGTCGGAGGTCACGGTTCTCAGGTTCACCTCAAAATGTAGTATAGCGTGAAGAGGAGCAAGTAGAGAGAGCGTAGTCAGGCAGCCAGGACTGGTACACAAGGAAGCAATGTGGTACAGAATCAGCGAGCAGGCTCAGCGTGAAGAATGTCCAGGTTCGGTACACGGGCTGGCGGCAGAGGTACAGGACAGAGGCAGACAAGCCGGGTCAGGGTCACCAGATATCAAAGAAGAGTCAGCAAGCCGGGTCGGTACACAGGGGCAGGAGAGGCAGAATAGTCACACAGGCAAATACTGGTACACAAAAGTTCACACAGGAGCTGTAAGCACAGAGATCCACTAGAGAACAGGAGCCAGAAGGCACTCACAAAGTGTCAGAGTGAAGATTAAATACCAGGTAAGATTCAAATCCCCCGCCCTGAGTTGCGATCATGTGACTGCTGAACCCGGAAATGCGACTTCCGATATCAGACAGAGCAGCGCTGGAACGGGGGAGAGGTAAGTCCATAACAGTATCCTGCGGTGTATTGTGTCTGTCAGAGCAGAGCGGACCTACACCCGTATTCAACAAGAGATATTTGTTCAGATACGCTTGTAGTCGAATACAGATGTTCGTGTGGCCAAATTACGTGTATTTTAAAAACATGCAAAATAAGTGCATTTTGTGCATCTTTTTTCAGTGTAGGTTACATGAACCTTGTGAATAAAGTGAGTATAAAAAGTGTGAGTACAATTGTTTTCCTTCTGCAGTGTGAAGAGCCAAGTCCTGGAAGAGAGGGATGTTTTTCAGCTGGCAAAGGATATACGTCATAACCAGTCACTGAGAAAACTTGACCTGTCTGGTAACAAACTGGTTGGTTCTTATTTCAATGACTTGATTAAATCTCTGTCCAATCCAACCTGCAAGATAGAGGAATTAATGTGAGTATAGCGTGATTTGCCAGAGATTGCTGTTCTCCTGCTCGGTTGTACCTTATCTCCAACCCGTAAAACAATAGTAAAATTTCATCCTCAACATCAACTGACAATGAGCTTTTTATCACTGCTGTGTCTCATACGACCAATGACCTTTCGCTTCCACTTAAATGTAAACTGCAATTGTCATAGTTTTCACCTGTCTGAGGAAACTGTATTTTCATTACATTCGCAAAATATTGAGACTAACTAGAGAAACCCCACTATTACGCAGTGATAAGTTTCTGTTGATTAAAAAAAAATCTGTTGCAATTGGTATTGTCATTGTGCATGCAAAACTATCACACCGTGACATTCCTGTTAAAAAGTAGTTACAAAAGATGTACAAACTCTATATAATCTAACAAGTCTGAGCAGTGTACAGTCTGAGCAGTGTACAGTCTGAGCAGTGTAGACAGCAGTGTACAGTCTGAGCAGTGTACAGTCTGAGCATTGTGCAGTCTGAGTATTGTGCAGTCTGAGCAGAGTAGACAGCAGTGTGCAGTCTGAGCAGTGTGCAGTCTGAGCAGTGTGCAGTCTGAGCAGTGTACAGTCTGAGCAGAGTAGACAGCAGTGTGCAGTCTGAGTATTGTGCAGCCTGAGCAGTGTAGACAGCAGTGTGCAGTCTGAGTATTGTGCAGCCTGAGCAGTGTAGACAGCAGTGTGCAGTCTGAGCAGTGTGCAGTCTGAGTATTGTGCAGTCTGAGCAGAGTAGACAGCAGTGTGCAGTCTGAGCAGTGTACAGTCTGAGCAGTGTACAGTCTGAACAGTGTAGACAGCAGTATCAGTCTAGCACTAAAGTGCAACTGCATTTTGGAATGTTACTGTACTTTCAGTCACAGCAGTGTAACATCTTTTGATGTATTTAGATATAAGGGTGTGCGGAACAGCCCCCCTGGAATTTTACCTATTTTGAAATATGTGACTGCCTTTTTTTGGGCCAAGAGCCCCACTCATCTATCCATAGGTATTTTTAAGCAGAGTAGAATATAGTTTGGTTCCTAATAATACTACTTTTAGTTTAGAAGCACTGAATGAGGCAAGTCCCATACTATAAAAGATTGTTAGATTGTTCGTGTACGTACCATCTGAATGAGGTCATCTTGACGTGGCAGATGGGCATCCATAGTTTGACCAAAATGTCATACCTCCTGTTTATTTTAGCACTTATATCAGAGTTTATATTACTGCAGAGTTTAATAATGAATAAATAAGTTATTAAGGGTTGAAGTGTGCGTCTTCATCTGCTTTTTGGATTGTGTAATGTACTTTCAGTCACAGCAGTGTAGCTCAATTTAATGCATTTGGAAATTGGATTTATATACCAGAGATGTGCTCTGTCTTCCGTGTTTTGGTTTTGGATGTGGTTTTGGTTCTAAAACATGTTTGTGTTTTGGTTTTGTGACAAGTTTTGGCAAAAAAACACGAAAGGTTTAAGTTTTAGTTTTGGTTTTGAATCTGGTTTTCATTAAAAATCTTGAAAAATTTCCAGTCTATTTTCTAATGATCCCTTCACAACTGTCCAAATTGTCACCAATTTCGGCCAAAGTCTTCAGCTGGGGTGCAGTGGGGCATCTGCTCCCCGGGCTGGTCCCATAGTGGGCTACCATGGGACCATTTTTACCTTTAAAATGTTCCTAATAGGCTACTGAATCGAGTCTTGCTCCCCCGGGCTAAAATTTGCCCTCCCCTGGTCTGCAGCGAGCTGTCTTAAAGAAGGATTTTGTAATTTTGCCATCATTGCATTTGCTTTTTCCCATTAAATTCCAAAAATAATTACTCTATATGGTTCTCTAACTCCATCACGTAGCGTAAATCATCAGCTATCATATTCTCCATCTATACATGTAATTTTTGCCAGGGCCAAATTCAGTCCTGTTAACTTCTCAAAATGTGGACTTTCAATTGCATTGTAAGAAAATTTTTCAGCAACCAAATCTACATCAATGTGAGTATTATACATACTTACATGTGTGGGAAGTGCAAGTATTGGCCTATCTGAACTGTCTGTTTTACATATTTCTTACACTTCACTAATAGAACATATAAATATTATATATACACATTCCATATTTATATACATGGATCTTGGGGACCATACCAGTTGAAAGTCTTAGGCAGTCCCCTTTACACTGGGGTTTGGCGAAGCTTCCCCCGGGGGACTGATTCTTCAGCCCTCCCCATAAATATATATCCCCTGGTTTGATTCAGAAGGGCAGCATTAAGACACAGTGCATATAAGTAAAAGAAGGTATGAAAGCTCTGTTTCTTGGATACCGATGAATGCTCTGCCATCGAAAAATGTAATGTGTGTATAGTCCTTGAAGTTTTGTTGTATGGGTGCAGGCCAACTTTGTCTTACATTATAAACATATAATTATATAGCGACAAGTTAAGGAAAACCCTGCCCTTGGCCACCGATGAGTGTTCTGGCCATTGTAAAATGTATTGGGTGCGTAGTCTTTGAAGATTTGTAATATGGGTGCAGGCCACCTTCGTCTATCATCATCAACATTTATTTATATAGCGGCAAGTTAAGGAAAACCTTCCTCTTGGCTACCGATGAGTGCTCTAGCCATTGAAAAATGTAGTGTGTGTGCAGTCTGAAGTTTTGTGGTATGGGTACAGGCCACCTTGGTCTATCATCATCAACATTTTTATATAGCAACAGCAAATTACCCAATTGCTTTACAATTGGTTATCTACTTGTCTAGATACCTACTGATGCCTCTGTCCATCGAATTATATCTGATTGTTACTGACTCTTCACTCTCCATTATGCATGCTGTGTACTGTTCCAAATTTAGTGTGTGCATAGCATTGCAGTATTTTTATTTCTTGAGCCTGAGGCTAAATTTTTTTGTTGTTTAATTGATCTAATGGGCTTACTTCAGTTGGTCGCATGGCAGATGACATATTTTTTGCAGTCGCAGCAATGCGATTGCTAAATGTGCCCAGAAAAAACTTTCACATATAAATACCCTTTTTTTTTAAATATAGATGCCACTGAAAGACCCTTTACAAACTGACAAGTATTGAAAAATGGAAAAGATTAGAATATATAACATTTTTGGGGGGGATGCAGCTGCTGCTAAATCTCACACGCAAACACCCTTTTTTGCAATATGGATGTCACTGAATGACTCTTTCAAAATTGACAAGTATTGAAAAACAGTAAAAATTACAATATATTGCTTTTTTTGGGGTGTGCAGCTGCCGCTAAACCTCACAGGCAAACACCCAGTTTTTTCCAAACTTCATTCAGATGTCACTGCCCCAAACAAGATTACTTTCACTAGCAAAACTTCAAGAAATTAATCTTTTTGTTTTTTGGATCCTGATGCTAATAGTCATACTGCAAAAGCCCACTATTTTCCTCCACTAAATATACTACTTAGTTCAGAATGATATCTAACTCAGTCTATATACTAGTACTATTATATATGCATTAACAACAACCAGTAGCCACTAGTCCATCTACTCTAAACACTTTGAAAGATTGAAATTAAAAGTAGTTGATCAGCAAACTATTAAAGCTGACTGATCTCTACAGATCTGCTTTTCAATAATGGCACGATTCTACTGCTTTCCCTTGTCCCTCTTTCACCCTGAACGCTATTTTAAGAGCAGAGCACCACAGGTAACCTCCTCCCTACACACTGTCTGTTCTAAAATGGCACTTAAGAAAATGAGGGAGGGCTTTATATACAGAAAATATTGATCCAAAACATTTCGCAAAAAAAAATAAATCCTGGAAATTACGTTTTGCCTGGTTTTGAGATCCGAAGTTGTCACTCGAGCCCAAATCGTGACTCGTTTCACTCGGATTCCCAACGTTGGATCTTTTTAGGTTTCAACAAATCCGATCCGCTCATCTCTAATATATATAGATTATGAGAGTAAGTTACAAACACAAACACCATACTCCAGCCAATGTACGGATGTATGTCATTAATACCGCAGACATATAAAAAGATGAATCTGCAAGAAAACATACCGCTGTAATACACAGTAAGTGTAATATATCTATTTGTTTGCAGCTGACAGATTCCAAATTGTTGTAGACTCTGTAAGCACTATTGCCAAGTACCCATTCATTTCTGTATTTGTGTAGGAGAGATTCATTGGCAGTCTAATCATTCATCTGACATGTCCCTAAACATGTTAATTATATTGCTTTATTGGCCAATACTGACCACATGGCCAAGCCTGGGGAGGCAGATATTTAGGGGAGGCCTTGTTTTCATACTACCACATTTTTTTGCAATCATCTCCTGTCATCATATATCAAATATTATTCTAATTACTAGTAGAATAATTTGTTTTTTAAATGAAGGTAGGATGCGGTGGTGTCTGAGCTATTGAGCTTTGTAGCAATGGGGTATATGTTAGTGGGGAATGGGAGCAGCAATAAAAGCAGCCTAGAGATATGTCTTGTGTATACTGTTATCTGTGTGTATGTTCCCCATAGACTCCAGGAAACTGGTCTGGGAGATGAACAGGATCCCCAGCTGGCTTCTCTAAGTCAGAACTTAAACATCACACATCTGGACCTGAGCAGGAATAATTTCTCAGATGTCGGCTATAAGTACATCGAAATACTTATAAAGAGCTCAGCTCACCTGAAGGAGATCAGGTATGTGGAAGAAGAACGTGTAATTCACCAACTTGATGTCATGTAGTCAGGGGCATTTAAAACACACAACAACCCTAGGCATTGACTCACATTTATTTATTAACATTTAGTTATATAGCATCAGCATTTTCCCTGGCGATTTACATTCACAGGAGTATTTCATTTTATCGAGAAAGAAAAATACTGGCCGCACCTTCCCTCCCACCCCCACAATGCAGACAGACGCAGACCTCAGTGAGTGAAAGTGGAGAATGATTGTGAGGATTCACAACACTAGCTCCAGATAATAGCTGTCAGAAAACAATTACTATGAGGATTCACAAGACTAGATGACAAGGTTTACAGTGACTGATAAGAACAGTAATCTAACTGTCACCTCACCTGGAATACTGAACAGCTTTCCATAGTCTGTAATCAGCCCTTAAGTGACAAGGTCAAGTCAATCAAAACATTTATCTCAGCTGTTTGTAGCCTTTAGAAGGTCCCTCAGTTCTACCAAACCTTTGCAGAAGTAAAGTTTTGTTTTGGATTACTTTGCTTGTGCTTTGAAAAAGTCTTGTTTTGTTTGAAGGTACATCACGATTCTACCTTATCCAATCCTTCGACCTTGGCTTCGTCTAGCACAATTCTTCCGTCTCCAATCCCTTGACTTTACCCTTCACTATTCTACCTTCTCCAATCCTTTGACCTCAGCTTGTACCTCATGACCAGTCCTCTCAGGAGTAAGCGGCTTGGTCAGACGTGGTGTGTCTCTGACCAAGCCAAGTGGTTCTTTCCTGGTTGCTGTCAGCACTGTGACAATGATTACTCTACGTGATAACGGTGGGAGATGTGCACTGACACTCGAAATGTAGACAGTCCTATGAACATTTGTTTCCCTTCTGTTCCTATAGTCAACACTTGCTTCACAAATCAGTGCACCACTGTGTACATCACAGGGCAGCTAATCCTCATTCACTTAAATAATTAGAGTATGTCATTGATCTATCTAGATGGTGCTACAGTCATGGGTGAGTTAAGCATAACAATAGAGATGGTTTTCTTTGTAGAGATTGTTATATGTGGATTTATTTTAAGTTTAATAATCACACATACTGTAATATAATCAGTGGTCGGAGGTGAAATTTATAAGTGTTGGTATGGAAAATGTAAGTGGAGTTTTTCAACCAAAGCAGTAGGAGAATTGACGGTTATGACATGCCACCATATACCAGCTCTCTTCCACCACTGAATATAATTATAACACATTTATATTAAACATACTAAATACACTAACTTCTATTTTATCCTCTTAGGATCGATTCCAACCATTTTTCTGAAAAAGTCAAAAAATGTTTAAAAGACCTGGAAGGCCGGAGGCCAGGTCTGAAGATTTTTGTATGACTCCTGGGCACACAAGCATCATGTGAATGGATTTAAGCACACAAAGACTGCTAGGAGGTGAAGTTAAGTGATGGGGTAAGATTTACTGAAACCTCTAAAAAGGTAAAGTGGAAGTGTTACCCATAGCAACCAATCAGGTTCTAGCTATCATTTATCTGGTACATGTTAGCAAATGAAAGCTAGAATCTGATTGGTTACTGTGGGCAGCACCTCCACTTTTTCTTTCAAGAACTTGTAGCAGATCTAACCCCATAGGGTTTAGATTTTATCTTGTATAGGAGAGGTTTGAGGGGAAAATGAAAGGCTATGGGCAGGTACAGGTCCAGGAACATAACAGGATGCTCGAAATGTATATATTTGGGACCTTTAGGAGCATTGTCCATGGCTTAATATTATCTGAAAGCTAATCATGCTATTAGTGTTGTGTTTTTCAAGTCCTACGTGTGATGGCTTTAACTGAAATGTGATGGTACTTTAGTGTAATTGTATATAGCACAATCATAAAAGTTTTCTTATTGGGAGCTATGAATATTAGTAATCTTACTTATGTCAGTTATCTCAGGAGAGTACCCTCTCGTTCCTCTATGATTCACTAAATCACACAGTTTATTTTCAAAATGAGTTGTAACAAACCAAGTTTTGCAGGATAGGTGGGGAGGGGCACCTTTTAATTTATTTGGTGCCCGAAGGAAGTGTGGAGTAAAGCTCTCGGCCAGAGAAAACTTCAGTTCACATAGGTGTTAAGTTGTTATACATATGAGCTGAGGCTTCTCCTGGCATACAAGCCTGGAGATGTTTTAAAGAAAACACTGCTCTATGGAAGATCATTAGAGATAACAGACTTCTCCAGGCATATTTACCTGGAGAATCATTATATACAGGAAATCATGGAGGAGAGAATCTCCTGAACCCCAGGTATCTCAGGGTGGTGGATCTGCTACTTAAGGGGAGGAGAGTTCATCAGCAAAATTCAAATTTTACAGTTTTCCTGAAATATCTCCTGGTTACGACCTGCCAAATGTATCATTATCTTATTCATTAGTGTTAATCTAAACTTCTCTGTGCAAAATAATAAAAAGCTGCTTGATTTATGAATGGTTCCTGTGCTATATTTTTCGTCATCAATGAGTAATGATATACAGTACTTATATATGTCAATGCTTGTTTCTGTGGTTCTATAAATGATAACATTTTTATTATGTGGTGTCATGTGATACGTTATACTGTATGGTACGAAATAATATTGGCAAATAGAATAAATGTTACACATCAAAGCACTGGTTGATGGGGCTGGAGACCTATGGATGGATTGCAGCAATATATGTGGAAAACGATTGTTCAATAATTGTTAAGCCGGGGTTGGTTGTGGTCATTGAAATAAAATAAATTCTCCAAAAATTTTACTCCAAGGGGTAAGAAACAGGACTGTACATAAAATTTTACTCCAAATGGGGCAAGCTGAGAGTTTTCCGGCGGGTTTGAAAAACCAATCAAATTCTAGCTTCATTTATTTAGTACATTCTACAAAATGACAGCCAGAATCTGATTGGTTGCTATAGGCAACATCTCCACTTTTCAAACCCTTGGTATTTTCCTGCTTCATTTTAAGCAATCATTATTTTTTAGCATCTAACAATTTTGCTCTATTATTGATTTTCTAACATTTCCATTTTTCCATATTTCACATTTGCTCACTAACCACCACCTACTTACCTTGATACCCACTTTCATTCCCTTTATCCATCTCATCCAATTACACTTCATCTCTAACCCTTCGTTCTGACTATCACCATCATCCATCTATCCAAAACTTTCTAATAATGTCCTACTACTTTAGTCCCTACTTCACTTCGCTGTCCCACCCTTGTCCCATTCATCCTTCTTTCTCCCATTTATTTTACTTACTATTCTATATGTCACTGTCTCTGTACTAAATAACTTCTACCCACCAAAGTGCACCACTTCAAGAACTCTGAAATACATCAGTTATTAACTCATTTAAGATTTAACACCATCAGTTTCCACCTTGTTGCTTCTTCTGTCATCAACCAGCTATGGACCCTGAAGTCCACACTAAATATATGCATCCAGGACATCTTGATACTTTATACAGCGCTCCACAGCTACAAATGGTAGTATTATGTTTTTGTAGGAGTACCCTGAGGAGAACACTGGTTTTAGTGCATATACAAACCTTTTCCCACAACCGCTAAGTGCATTAGTGTTAGTGCTAATGAACCATGCCAACGTCAGATCTGGTGTAGGACAAATGCTAGGTTCAAGGGTAAAAACTTTCAGTACAGTTTCAGTACAATGTATTTTTTACTGTGTTTTTGGAAACTTTTTTGTGTGTTCATTTTTAGAAATGTCATCTTGCTTTTGTGAATGGCTGTATATGTGGTCATGAACACCACAGGTTATAAAATAAAATATATAAAAATATATAAATATATAAAATATATAAATATAATATTATATAAATATATAAATTATACTTCTAACCCACTATCTATGACAACAATTCTCCCTTAATCATTAAGTTTCCTTCATAACATAGGTTATGTCATATGGAGTTGCAGAAGCTCCTTTCAGATACACATCATTTAACAGGATTTGTTGGCAGCTGGAGGGAGGCACTTACAAAACAATACAACAAATATTTAACACTGTGCATCAATACCAGGGGTTCACGGCATAATACACACCACTGCACAATACACGTCACTATTTTTTACCAGCATGTTTGGTTCATGCTCTGTGATACATCCTCATGGCAATTGCATCCAGTATTCTTGCCGACTGCTGAGCCATGCTCTTTTCTCCACTACCCACATAGTAGGGACAAGGTTCAATGTCATCCCACTTTTAGTGGGTTCACAAAGTGGCCAAATCTGTGGGTGGCATCAGAAAACACATGCAGTCAAACTTCTTCCATCCTGCGAGCGGGGTAGAAGAAATGCAAAAAGAAAAGCAGGAGTGAGACTGACCTCAGTCCCACATCAGTGTCCCTCCTATTCTAACAAGCACCCTCATACCAGGGGCTGCATCTGGACTCCCTCCCCCAGTTGGTTAACTCCCATGTCAGGAATGTGGATAAGCTAACATTTCCCTGCTCCATAAACAGAGGTAAATTAACATGGGATTACTCTGTGTGTAAATTCTATTTTACAAAACTGCTAATCCCTCAATACATTTAATGCATTACAATATACTATAATATAATGCTAAGAATAACATCATATTTTCGACCCCGCTCTGGCATCATTTAAGAGTTGTCACACTAGAAAATACAGCATTAAATACATATGTACATCATGAACACAATTAACACATGTTACACCTATGGTCTGATTAACCAGATACCACCTCTTAAGCAATACTGTGTTTTTTATGCATTTCTATATTTTAATAAATTAATGTGCTGGTTTGAAGCTTAGCGCTCTTTTCCGTTTGTTTTTCTTGTTCACTTAGTTATCAGAGCCTAATGATTAGAGCTGCAGCTTAACTTTATTTATAGGTATTTTTTAGCGCACATTATATTATTAATTTGTAATTCATACATGTGTTAAACACATTTTTGGACTAGATGGGGTATCTTGCAGGGTAGACCTGTAGTTTCAATGCCCTAATAGCCCCATCTCATCACAAAATTCTGGAAATACAGTTCTTGCAGTTTGGCTGGGTTTAACCTATCCACTGACATAAAAAATTGGAAATTTGATAGTGGATCTTGCACACATACATTTAAAACATGCAAACAGTATGTTTATACTCTTCTATTGAAGATAGTTATGTATTGAGCATTCAAATATTGGAACTCTTACCCTACTCTTTCCCTGTTTAGCGTGGCACACAATCCTCCACAATGTTTCCCGGCAGGTGTACTTAGGATAAAGCTTATTCCAGGAGAGATCTCTTAGAGGGGTAGAGGGTAGTTCCAAAACTTTATCCCTGCTTCTGCCACGTCCGCCTCCGTCCGAGAGTGAGTGGAATGCAGACCACAGAGTACTTCCTGTTTCTATGGATGCTTTGAAATCTCAAAAAACCTACAGAAAGCTGGTGCTAGCCGACGCGTTTCATCCTCAATAGGACTTTCTCTAGTGACATCACCCACCTCCTCCTTCCTCTTCCTAATTAATTTTCTTGCTGTTGCTTACTAAGTTCTTAGACAACATAATGCACACAGCTGCAGAAGTGGTAAAGATGGTGTAAACAGTGACATAAAAGGACCCTTATGTATTGAGCTTTTGGTTGCACAGCTTAGGGAGACAACGCCAGGGCATGACATATGATGTCTGGCTGGGCCTTTGGATGTAATAGAAGCCTGGTCCTGGGATGTTGGAGACATGTGGGAGTTTTGAGTTAGTGTGTTTTTCAAGTAGAGATTTTAGCACTGACCATAACAGGGGAGCCCAATGGAACGAATATCCCTGTTATTCTGTAACCAACCCACACTGGCATAGCCCCATGTGTTTGAAATCGGACTCCATGCTTATTTAGTGTCAGTTGTAATTTTTATTTTTACAAAGTTACATACTGTATTAATTAGATATCTATTTCTACAACATCTTTTGGTAAAGAAACAGAACTGTACATAAAAAAATGTAATTGAGATTTATCTCTTTGGGAAACATTGGCATAAGGATACGATGTATTTCCTTAAAGTATCCTAGCAAACTACATGAATGGCAGCATGGCACACTTGTTGCCAGTTCAGAAGTTGCAACATCTGTAAGGCACATTTATATTATACTCACTATAATTAATAATTTTTACAAATTCACCTATTTATACATCTGTCCTAACCCAGAAGACCAATATATTGTCTATATATTGCGTTTATAATATTTAATGTTTTCTAAAAACACTGATATTTTATATTTAAACTGAGATTCCCAGATTCCCACAAATATATTTGCATATCTGGAGGCAAATGTAGTGCCCATGACAGTGCCCTTAGTTTTTCAAAAGAACTGGTCCAAAAATAATGAAGATAAATTAATGAAGTGTATAGAATCTATTTAAAATGTAAGTTTAGGATTAGTTAAATTATTACTAACATTTAGTTGGTACCAAAAATGTCTGGCACGCCTCTGTTATGAGAAATTGAGATGTAATCGTTTTGAATGTATTTTGAGTATTCCCAAATAAAATCTTTCAGTGATTGTAAAATGACCATAGAATACTTTGTATATGATAGCAACCTTCTAACAAAATGCTGTGGATCAAGATCTATATAGGAAGAAAAAATAGATGGAATTAATTCCACAAATAACCAGCATTTCTTAGGGGAAAATCAATGATTTATGTATCTTTGGAATATGGTAAATATTTGATTTCACTATTTAACTATATATATATATATATATATATATATATATATATATATATATATATATATATATATATGACTATACTGTTTAATTCAATTGTAACTTATCTTAATGTAAGTATCAGTATCCTCCAATCATCTTAAAGCTTCTTCCGAATAGGAAGTGGAATCTAGGATAACAACTCACCTGCCTTTGTTGGCGAAAGATGGATTTTTCGTTGGATCATGTCAGTTTACATTATGAGAGTAACATACCGTTTAGATGGTCTTTCAATTATTTATAGGGACATTTAACAAAGTGTCAATGTAATGTTTGTGTGCTAATATATTGAATATGAATGAATAACTAAAATTTACTTTGAACTACTTGGGGAAAATAAAAATAATAATAAATTCAGTAATAATTTTGTTTGTCGTGTTGAAAATTCCTGAGGTCCTCTGAGATTATTTTGAAAGGTCCTATCTTTTGGAAAGTGTTTTCGCACCTCTTTTTTCTCATCTATTTGTCAGATCAGATAATGCTGCAGTACTATATACAACGTTTCTATTACTGTTCACTGTTATACTGTTTATGTGTGGTGCTCAGGATAATGCCTTGGTTACTGCATTGTCTTTTTACCTACGTTTAAATATAATCTTCAGAAAATCACATCATCTCATGTAGTGTGTGGTCATATCACTGTCATCCTCTGCTGATGATGTTTCATGAGCAAGGATGATATTACAAACATGAGAAACTTCAAATACTGCTCAAATCCATCAAAGTCCTTTATTTCAGTCATAACGCATTGTTATACATAACTCGCAGCATGTCAAGACGTCGTTCGCTTCATTTCCATAAGTCACCTATGTTATCTGGCCGACCTGTTACTTTGAGCTATAGCTTTTCAAGGTCTTGAATATATTTCTGTCAATAGCAAGTTGGACTGGGAAGACAGGGTAATCAGGATATTTCGTCCGATCTCTTTGATTAGTCGGTCATACTTCCAATTCGTTCAGTCTATGGAAACCCAGAGGCCTGGCTTGCGGTCTTCCAGCTTTCTTAACTTATCTCTTGCTTCCCAGGACAACTGACGGTTAAAAAAGAGGCTAGACGTGCGAGAACACAAACAATTATTTCAGCAAACGTTAGTGAGTTTAAATTTCAGTAGAATCCCTTGTTTAAAAAAAACATACTGTCTGTTTCGTCCACCCTCCCTTAGGATGTAAGCTCGTTTCAGCAGGGCACTCCTTCCCTCGTGTCTCCCCACCTGTTCTTCTGCTCCGTCCTTACTCCATTTGTCTGTCCCGGAGTTTCTGAAGCACTGGTACTTTGTGTTTACTGTTCTGTACTGTTTAACCCTGTATGGTTTACTGTTTGTACTATGTACGGCGCTGCGGACACCTTGTGGCGCCTAACAATTAAATGATAATAATAATAATAATATTGACATACAGTATTAATCAGCAAGTTAGAAAGCAAGTTATTGTGAAAAGAATTCTAGAAATGATGCAGAAGTCCTCCGGGTATTGTGATTAGGAATATGCTAATCGTTTCTTATACATGCTGTGTCCTATGTGTATTATGCAGAGTATTTAATTATCACATGTAAACAGAACAGCAGAACCAACACTCAATGTCTGTACAGTTGTCATGATCTTGAAAGGTCTCAATAATATGTTGAGTTTGAGCTACTGAAGAGGCTTTGCTGTATGTTTTGTTAATCTTAACCAATGTAGATGCTGTCTAGAGTCTAGTGTGTGATCATCATCATTTATTTATATAGCACCAACATATTCCGTAGCGCTTTACAATTGGGGACAGACACAGTAAACTAATAAACAAACTGGGTAAAACATACAAAGAGGTGAGAAGGCTGCTCACAAGCTTACAATCTATGGGACAATGGGAGTTTGATACAGGAGGTTAAGTCTACATTTTGCATTTCGGTCCAGCCAGACTGCAAAGGTAAAAGTGACTCATAAGCTAAATGATCCTGTCACACAACAATGTTGGTCAGGGGGCAGTTGTCTTGTGCGAAATTGTGTAACGGGTTGTAATAGGGTAATGTAGTGAGGTTAAGAGGGTGGTTGAGGAATATTATAAGCTTGTCTGAAGAGGTGGGTTTTCAGAGAATGCTTGAAAGTTTATAGACCAGAGGAGAGTCTTATTGTGCGAGGGAGAGAATTGTGATATTACAAGCGAGTAGTTACACCATCCCAGGTGATCTAGAACACACTTTATTAACAGTTGGAGAGATGGAGTAAGCTTTAATCAGGTCATTAAGGGTATGCCACAATCATTTTGGGATAACTGTGTTTATGGAGATGGATGAGATTCAGTACTAGGACTGTACTGCCCCCGTACAAGATACATAATCAATGTCGTATAGTGATTTCACGGTCTTTGTTTTACGTACCTGATGTGTTTCAGGCTGGGTGACTTCAGTATTAGCTCCTCAATGAAACTGGCACCAGTATCTGTAATGTAATTATGGCTCAGCACCAGGTGTGTGAGTTTTGTGTTATTACTCAGTGATACCAGGAATGGGACATGTTCATCCCTCAGCAGAATTTCCAGGAGCCTGTTATAGATCAGAGAAAACATCAACTGTATTTTCTACAACTACAACCAGCATGCCGAGCAAAACAGAACATTTTCTTACTTAAAGGCTGTTTCCACCCACAAAGTGAAATACCCACTGTGAGGACCTGCTGAATAGTGGAAGCACAGGTAGGAAATATTTAGTAATTTTATTTAAGTCACCAAACCAATAGGCTGCTAAATGCTGGAATCTGATTGGTTACTATGGGATACAGCACCTCGTTGCTCTTAGCAATGTGATATATCAACCGTTATAGATGGCACTTGTCTTGAGGAATTAGGATGACAGGTAAGAAACAAAGTGCTGGTTATAATAGATTTAACATTATTATCAACAGAGGAACATCAAGGAACTATACCACATAATTATAGAAAAGTTCTTGAGAATATTTGTCACTCACATTAGTCCCTGTTAGTCCTTAAAACGCACTCAGTCCGACTCACAGACTAGGGTCAATTTGTTAGCTGCTAATTAACCTGTGTGGGAGGAAACTGAAGCACCCGGAGGCAACTGAAGCAAACACGGGGGGAACATACCAACTCCACACAGATAAGGCCATGGTCAGGAATCAAACTCATGATCCCAGTGCTGTGAGGTAGAGGTGCTAACCACTGAGCCACCGTGCTGCCCATACTGCTGACAACAAAACAATGTATTTTGTATTAAATTTAATCATAAAATCAACAGTAGTTGGGTGGATTGGACCACAAACACCATGATGATGTGGTATTCGCTTAATTGCTTAATTCAAATAATTAAAACGGGATCCATCAGCAGATGGATTAAATTGTATAAATGGGGCAATAGCATATTAGATAACAGTACTAGAATTCTTCAAACCAAATGGAAAAGAGTATAGTTGAAGAACATAAAGATTTAAATGTCCCTGTGAGTGAATCTGCCAATATTCAGTATATTCAGAACATCCCTGCTAACCTGTGAGTGAATCTGCCAATATTCAGTATATTCAGAAGATCTCTGCTAACCTGGAAATTAGCCAGCCACTCATACAAACTATGGCTTTTCCTTTTTATGAATGATGTAGGATAGAGACGCTCCACCTTCCAAGGCACCTTCTCTGTGGGATAGCAGCATGCTTCATATGTTTAGCTTCTGTCAGGTTAGTTCTCCCTATGTATGTAGTAGGTCCACCTGTGCACCTTTTTTGAGAAGCAGTGCAGAGTGAAATTACCTTTTACTGAGCCAGATTATCGTAATGGGATAAAGGGAGGAAGAGGGTGCATTCCTACTGGTGTTCCATGTCATATAGGACATATGGCCATTTCCACCCCAAAAAGGATTTTGCACCAGCTCAAAGCTGGTGGTCCCCAAGACACGTCCTACACTTTTGAAAGTATCTGTTTCACACCTCCATGCTACATTTCACCATTGAAACGCATTTTCAGGAGCACACCATGTAATTTAGTAAAACGTTTTTAACACACTAATGCCACATGTAATAGAGTTCCGATATACTCTCATCGTTATGATTAATTTACACCATAGATGATGCAAAACCCAATGTGCGGAGTGGGTTCCGATAAGCAAAGTAATGCTTAAAGATAGCCTTTTACTGTGTCCATCCTGTGTGTGTTTTAAATGACCTTCTCTATGTCTATTGTGCACATATAGGCCCAAAATAAACAAATATCTATAGGACAATAATGCCTGTGAAATACCGAGATAGTCAGCTATTGCTAGAAAATATGTAATAATGAGGTGCAGATAACCATTTGTTTACTACAGAAATACATTTAGAATTACGACCAGATTGTAACATAAACATTTATAGCAATTCCCACCCTATATGTCTCAGAACTGTATAATGTGGTTATACTCACATTAATTGCTCTACACTGCACGATGGACTGGACAGAGCTGTCATTAAATCCCCAAAGTGAGGGCCAGTCAGGTCATTGCAAGATAGGTATAGTACCCTCAGATACTGGTTAGTTTTCATTGCAGATGCAAGATGGGAACAGGAACTGTCCTTCAGACCAGTACTGTCCAGGCTGGAGAAGAAAAGCAGAATAAGATATAAAGATAATTTAATCATTTAATAAAATCTCTCATACACTAATTTCTAAATATTGAAACCTTTAGCTATCATCAGCTCTTAGGGGATGCCTTTTAAAAATTGAAGCAAATGCATTTTCTATGGGAAAAGAGGTTTCTAATAAAAAGTTATAAAAAAAAAAAATTATAATATAACATATAATAACACTATATAATACCTCCTTCTACATACGTCTCCCCTCTCTATGTATTTGTTATACTCACTGTAACTCCTCTATGCGGCATGTTGGACTGGACAGACCTGTCATCAAGTCACTGAAGTGAGGACCTTCCATTGTATTACAAGACAGTACAAGTGTTCTCAGGGACCGGTTATTACTTATTGCAGATCCCAGATGACAGCAGGAAACGTCTGTTAGTTTATTACTTGACAAACTATAGAATACAATCAGAATATTAAAACAAGTTGGGCAAAGGTTTCATTTTAAAAGCACTGGCTGCATCTGCAAAAATGCAATTTCACAAAATACTGTTAGACAAGGCAAATTTTAAATATAGAGGTCACATTACTGCAAATAGAAAAGTGGGACAGACCTAAGGCATTACATTTCCTATTGGGATTGGTATAACATTTTATTGGAGACATCCCATGCTCGTATGGAGTAAACAAAAGGGGTCCCGCCTTCGGAATCCTTACTGTTGCCGAAAGCCAAGAGTTGGCGTGTGCCGTGGTTCTCGGTGCTAGAGAACTTAATTTGTCTATAACTCTACAACAGGACTCTACTGATGTCTCCATTTCACTGCATTGAAGTACAATCTGTAATTTATGTAATGGTAGTGGTGTTACTCCCACCACTGGAGGAGAGTGGGCCATGTCAATGTCAGGTCATCCACCCAAGGTCACCACTCTGGTCAGAAGAGCACAGCAGGAGCCTCTTCTGAGTACGCACTTGTAAAACTTTTGTGCGGTGATGCCCTGATCTTGTCTATACTGTATGTGTGTGTGTGTGTGTGCGTGCGTGCGTGCGTGCATATATATATATATATATATATATATATATATATATATATATATATATATACACATACACATACACATACATACAAGTTAACCCGTGCATGATACTCATGCATTCTAGTCAAATCAAGATACTTAAGGTCTTAAAAAGGTTCTTGTCATGCATTTGGGCCTAGCCCAGGCCTCCTCAGGGGAAGATCGTTACTTCCCGACGCAAGCGCCCTTTTTAATGTGTGTTCATGAGGTAAAATTACCTCACGAAAATGAGTTTGACCCCTCAACTCGTAAATTTAGCCTTTACTACCCCTCCCACGGGGGGAAGGGGGGATGATGGAAGTTAACTGACTTGACTATTCTAATTTTTTTGTCAAATAATGTCAGTATACCAAATTTCAGGTCAATTGGATGAGCCCTTTCTGAGAAAATAGTTTTTTCCACACACACACACACACACACACACTAACGCACGCCTCTACACATGTGTGTTCATGAGGTAAAATTACCTCACAATAATGAGTTTGAGTCCTACCAAATTTCAGCCCTTTTTGAATTTTTTTTCCCACACACACTAAGAATTTAGTAGGTCAGTGTATAACTCTGCCCAGCAGGTGGCGCTGCAACTTGGTTTTTTTCCACACACACACAGACAGACAGACGCCACTAAGCATTTATATATTAGATTTAGATATATATATATATATATATAGATATATATATATATATATATATATATATATATATATATATGGTTTACAGTATAATTGTGGAAATACAACCAGATATAACAAGATGACTTACGAGAGAGTCTGAATCTTGCACTCCGGGTGACTTAGGGCATCACATAAGAACCGAACTCCATCATCTCTTAGATTATTGTCACTAAGCCTGCAGAGAGTAAATGAGAAGGAAATCAATGGGGATCATTCTATACAAAACAAAATTCATTTTAATTCAAATAGCGAACAGTACTGTCTTCAAGTCCATCGTTCACATGGAAAACCATTAAAATTACTATACGATGTAGACATTTAAACTCAAACATGTTTGAAATGGCTGGTTTGAATCTTGCGCAATTCCACTGGCAGCACTGAAGACACGATCAGAAGTGAGTCTGGAACATTAACAAATGTTGGCAATTCTGGCCACATGTTCAAGCTTCCAATACGATAGTCGATCACAATCGAGTGGATGAAGTATAAGACAATTCAAATATATTTCACCGTGTTCTGTTGATAAGTTGCAGAACTGGGCGACTCTTCATTCTCTTTGATAAGCTAAAAACAAATCTGGATCTATCCCAGCAAAATGGATTTCTTTTTGGATTGGTGATGTTAGATGTTCTCTTTCCCTAAGATGAAGTTTGGGTGAGTTTGCTAAATATCATTTTTATATTCATATCCACTTGGGTCGTGATTAAGTAATGATGTGTTTTCTTGTTTTTTCTTGTAGATATTAGTTTTTCTTTTTTCTCTGTTTGCATCATAGATGCCATGAATATTCATTCTCATCAACACATAAAACATAATGTTCTATCTGTGTTTAATCCAGATCAATGATCAGTTCTTGGTTCTCATCATCGATATATATCAGACCATCAACATCATCATCAGTTGCCACATGACCACACCTGCATCTTGTTCTGTAGATATACACATTTGTGGTATTGGGTTGGAGAGAATGGCGGCTCATTTCACCCTCATCCTGTTGGATACAGCTAAAAGATCCAACAGTAACATAATGTGGTCTCTCAAGTAGAGCCAATGTAGATTTTCATCTTGTTGGCGAATCCCATATGAGCTGATCTTGTGGTATTTTTGAATCATAAGATCATTGCATGTACCATGTGATAGGTTAAAATGGGCACTCACCTGTCTTGACTTGGCTAAAATGCATTACATTTCTTGCTAAGTGCATGGGTATCTCTGTACTAATAGGTTAAGTACATGGGAAAAACAGGGGATGGGAGGCAATTGCTGCCGCCACTAGTCTGCAACAATATTTGAGCCATACCCAAACATTTCCGATATTCAGTTGTCTGGATGACAAGCAGTGCTCAACTTCTGTAGCCAGAATTTTGTTTGCTGCATATGTTTTCTGATCCAAACTGGGGAGACCTATAGAGGTGTGACAACACTTCAATTGCTCTTTACTTAAACATGTGGTAACAAAATACTAACCTCTATTTATAAAGCTCTGACAAATTACATACATTGATGAGAAGGTAATGATGGCCCTGCCCAAGTAATCTTATGAACTAAGAGGTGTGGTGAACACATGATACATGAGGTGGAGGAATAACAATTGTAGCTGCTGGTAGGGACAGATGCTCTTGAATCACCCATGTCGAACATACGTTAAGGCCTATTTGCAAACTCTTGTGCACAGGTCAGCTGGTGAGAATGGGAGGGGGTGTGGCCTCACCCCCAGTCTTAATTTGTGACATTTCGCTGCAAATTGCGTCAATAAGCCCCTGCCCCTCTTGGGATCTGTCAGAAAGCCTGATTTTGAGTCCGAATTCAGTAAACTGGGGCAAATATAATTTCAGAGGTTTCATGCACTTTTGCTTACATCTAATATAAAATTTTATGACTCTTTGGGGGAGATTCAAATCAGCGCAATATGTCTTCGGAACATGGAGACACATGGACGCGATACTCATCTTCATTCATTTTTCCTCACACCCAATAGATGAGAGCAGAAAAATGAGCGGAGATTTCATATGGTTATGTCTGGTGGCACATAGCTCCTAAATGTATATCCCCATATTACTCCATTTTTGGTCTATGCCATCTTTAGACTAACCCAAATTATCTGTAGCAAGAAAGACTAACACCATGTATCAGATATATGGAAATATCACTTAACGCTATAACTTAATACTACACACAAAGAAATAAGTAGACTAATACCAATATAAAATTACACACCCCACCCATGTTCAAAAACTTAAAATGACAGTTTCATTTTCTAAAAGAAGACACAAAAAGAAATATACTTAATTTTTTACCCTAAGTTATTTACGGTATGTAGAGCTGGTGCCAGTCTCTCCATGTTCTCACTGTGAATTTTACAACCTCCTAGGCCAAGTTCCTCTATATTTCTGCAGGATTCAAGGATAAAAGACAACACAGTATAATCCAGAGGAGTCAGGTGGACACCGGATAAGCTAAAATTTATGTATGATCCAAGAGATTCTGAAACTAAAACCTTATTCTGGGTCTCAAAGAGATCAAAAAACACATTGAGAACCTCTCTTTGGTCCTCTTTGCACTCCTGGACATCAATAATGGTCTGTTGGAGAAAGGTGATGACATCTTTGGTTGTTTGAGAGGACAATTCTCCCAAATAAGGCTCTAAAATGGACCTGGAGTAGTTGTCTGAGAGACCACAGAGGAAACAAAGAAATATTTCACCATGGTTGTCTTTATATGATTTGGTTTCTTCCAGTGATTTATGTAACTTCTCAGGACATTCATTAATGTAATGGACCAAGGCAGCAAAAAACTCCTGTAAAGTGACATGTAAGAAGGAAAAGGTCTTATTAGGAGATTGGTCTGATTTAATCATTAAGCTTGAAAAGAGCTGTGAGGAAGAGTCGACATTAAAGGATGCCAGATCTTGATCATTAAATGCAACAATGCGATTCATTACTCCATGTTCTGCCATCCATCCAATAGATGTCAACAGTTCTCGAACCCCCTCCTTATCCTGGCTGTGATTGGACAGGATGTTGGCAATAAAAGTTGCAAAGAGTTGTGTCAATGTTTTGGGCAATGGTGACATCATATTATCATTATTTGTCGGCTGGTCTTTGAAGCACTTTGATAATACTGTACAGATGATCCAGCAGTAGGATGGGATATAACAGAAATTGTAAAGTGTCCCATTATCCTGTATATAATTAAATGCTTTGTCTGACAATTCCTTGTTCCTATAAAAATGCTCACAGTACATCTGTATGTCCCTGGGCGAGAATCCAATAATCTGAGTTTGTCGCTTGAAAACTGTTGTATCAACTGATGCTAGTTTTGTTCGACTGCTGATTAGTACAGAACAGCCCTTGAGAAGTGACTGTCTCACCAAACTAACCACAATCACACCAAGATTTTCTATCTGCTTTATATTGTGACACAATTGTCTTAATCTGAAATCCATTCGGTGACTGCTTTCATTTAAGCCATCAAATATAAAGAGCAGTTTTTCAGGATCCTGTAAGATGTTTTCAAGCTGACCCTGAAGATATGGATATTGCTGAAGGATCATCGTCTCCAAGCTGACCTCATCCACCCCGTTGAGTTCCTGGAATTTGAAGAAGAAGACAAATGCAAATCTCTGGTAGAGTTTTCCATTCGCCCAGTCGTAGACAAACTTCTGCATCAGTGTGGTCTTCCCTATTCCTGGAACTCCGCTCACCAGGACTGTATGTGGCACACATTTCAATCGCTGGGACCAGCGGAACAGTCTGTTGGGGGAAATGCACTCCAGCATATTTTTCAAATAATCCTCATTTTTCCCTCGAGTCTCTATTAGCCAGTGCTGAGACCGCTTATGGATGGGGCGAAGATAGGCAACAATGAGATCCATGTCACGTTCAGAAACGTAGGAACTTTCGGATCCTGAGGACTTGTTTTCTACTAAGTCCTGAGCTTTATCCAGCAGATGTTGCTTGTGATGTCCTTGCATATCTGCCAAATAAACAAAAAACTAAAATAAAGCTCATTGCTAAAAATAGGATGTGTTATGCAATGGAAATACTTATATAGTATATTAGTGGTGCTGTTAGATGAAAATAGGGACATTCATGTAATGTAACCTTGCTTCTATCAAACTTAAATATACTTTTGGGTGAAGGTTTACTTACTTGAGATGTATTACCCGCCTAACCCACCTTTAACAGTCCCACCATGGCCACCTCTATATTAGTCTCACTTGCCGGATTTCAGTAGGTGGTTTGTCAATGGCCCTTCCCTACTACGTCATTTGTATGCACACTGTAGTATACAGGGGAAGGGTATCAATATCAATGTTGCCTCTTTAAGGCACATAAGTAGGAGTAGTGTATATGTGACTGGTGTGGGAGTAGAGACTTCGGGACCTGGTGGGTCGGGTAAACAACACAAGACAGGGAAGTAAGAAACAGGAATCGGTGGTGGTGGTGGGGGTAATGACAGGGATATAACACCTAAGGGCAAAAACAGACAAATATACACTTGAGAGAACAAGCAAATAGTAGAACCTATTTTGCTGCACAACTGTTTACTTGGGGCCACTAGCTGCCAATGGCACATTGATCAGGTTTCACTACAAATCTACAGAAGAGGATAAGGTAACAACCAGAGGATCCTGCAGTAGGACACTAAGGGGTAGATTGATCAAACCTTCTATAAAGGAAAAGTGGAGGTCTTGCCCATAGCAACCAATCACATTCTAGCTATCATTCATCTAGTACATTCTAGAAATTTATAGATGGAATCCGATAAGTTGGGCAACATCTCCACTTTTCTTTTTTGAAAGGTTTGATAAATCTATTCCCAAGACTGAGCAGCATTCCTTCCCATAATAACCTATTATTGTAAGTATGCCAGGGTTACTCTTACCATTAGTCACTGACCTTTGCTCCAGTACTGTGTTAACTTATGTCCTCAATTTGTTATATACAGGGCAGATTTAATAATAAAATCCCTATCTATGACTTTTACTCTTGGCCC
This sequence comes from Mixophyes fleayi, assembly GCF_038048845.1. Lineage (NCBI taxonomy): Eukaryota > Metazoa > Chordata > Amphibia > Anura > Limnodynastidae > Mixophyes > Mixophyes fleayi. Next base: position 78,884,470 of record NC_134413.1, on the reverse strand, counting down.
AATCTAGCCTAAATTTGGTTCAACAGGTATAAGTACCAACTCCAGCACACGTGTCACGTCTCTCCTAACACGTTATCCTTTTTCTAATATAGCTTTCAGCTGACCTATTGCAGGATTAACTATATTATTTATTATAATATTTACCTTTCAGCTCCGAAGATAATGGATGTCCATGTTTATCTAATAGGATCTGCTGCATCAAAGCGTCACCTAAATGAGAAAAGTACTTGGTGAGATAATCAGTTACATAACTGACCCTCTGTATCACATCACTCACTTACTAATATTAATAAATATGCAAGTTACACTAAAAGTCTAAAAATACAGCAGTACCCACAACTACAACAAATGATGAGAGTCAACCTCCAGTCCAAAATTGGTCCAACAAATTCTGCTAGACTTGTCCAAAAAGAGGACCATAGTTCCTACTGCTCCATCCCATAGTACCAAATACCAACACCATGACATGGGATGGGTCATAGGACAGATATCATAAATGTCCACAATAGATCAAATGCATGGTCGATTTATAAAATACATTAATAAAATATTTTTTAAAGACTTTGGACACTTTGGTATTTTGCTTCCCCTGTCCTGGATATAGAATGGCTTTAAAGAAACACCAGACCAGGAAAAGATCAATTGGGAACAATTTTTTTTTAACTTTAAAATATGCACGATATTCATTCTCATTTTTTATTTATTTTGGGCTTTTCAGATATCATATTTTTAGTGCCCAACCCTGTCCTTTGATTATTCATTAATATCATTATTTCGGAGTGAAACCTTCAAGTCGGAGTGTTGGGTATTCCAGCTATATGGAAACACCGGGGAGCTTGGATGATGGTCAACGGATTTAAGTGACAGAAAGGTGTTTATATTCCATCTGATTTGGCTTTAAACACCAAGACAATATAAAATGAAACCTAATCCATGTATATTTAACTGAAAGTAAAACAGACGGGTTAAATAGAACATGAAATCATAATAGGGGGGAGACATGATAGATTGCTAGAACAATTCTGTCTGAAGACACACTACGTTCCTTGGAAAAGGTTATAGGAGTTTAAGATCCTATCTGATATAGTCATAACAGTGTAATGTGCTTAAAGATATAGAAAGTGAATCAGTCAGTGTTTGTGCAGTATACAAGTCTAGTAGATGATGACCTGATTATAAGAGGATTTGGTACAGTCTAGTAAACTGCCACTTGTATACCACGTGTATCAATCACCACATATTTTGCCCTGGCTGCAAATTAGCAAGAAAGCAATTTTGTACAAGTACATTTCATCATCATGATTTTTTTTAATAGCTCCGACAAATCTGCATCGCTGTACAGAGAATATTTTTTATTTACATCAGTCCCTGCCCCACTAGTGTTAAATTTGTCAAAAGCCACTATGTTTTTGGAATTTGGGAGGAAACTGGAGCACCCGGAGGAAACCCATACAAGCACGAGGAGAACATACTATCTCCACATAGATAAAGGCCATGGTCGCGAATCGAACTCATGAACCCAGTGCTGTGAGATAGAAGTGCTAACCACTGAGCCACTGTGGGTTTGTGGCTATGCCAATACAGACTGTGCTTCATTTAATTGAATTCAGACATGATTACAGGAGTAGAGTTTTCCTCTTTCTGCTTATCCAACAGTAAGTTGGGATAGGTAGGTGCCACCAGAATAACCTGGAGATATATATCATCAATGCATCAAAGGAGTACCATAGATAAATTAATAGTCCCCCTCACACCTTTCTGAACCACCACCGAAAGAAAAATCTGACAATCCTGTGCTGATCAAGTGATGATTAGACAATGATCTTCCTGCTTTAGCCTGGTCACAAATTTGTCTGCAGAGCCGCATTTCCACATAGGTTTTCTGCCTATCTAATGCACTGGAAGACACTACATTATTATATTATTATAAGTATTGTATTACATGTAGCTCCATAATTATTCTGGATCAGGTCCACCTTGAATTTTTCCTTGGACAGTTTTCACCATCTCCTCCCATTGTTGGTATCGCTGGTCCCCTGACAACCCCTCCTAAAATAAATACACTATTAAGTTAAACCCACCCATTCCTTCTGGTGCATGGGATGGGACCTCCCTCCTGTATTGTCTCAGCCCTGGAGACCTTCTTGTCCTTTCTTCTACATGCTCAGAAGGGACCTCACTCAAACCAACTGAATTTTTAATTTGAAAGACACCAAGAGATGGATTTGAAAAATATGAATGGGGAATGAGGTGGTGAAGAAGGAGGGAGGGTGGGGGGAGGTTCTAGACATCACTAGCAGAATGTTAAGTCCTCAATAGCCAAATATCTTCTAGAAAGATAAGAGTTTTACATGTTCATTAATATAACACAAACACAACATATGCAATTAAGATATAAAGACTTATTAAGCACATTTACTTGATATGTTGATTTCATACAGTAGTGCATACAAATTAGGCGATTGGCACTCAGTCTCTAGATCATAGAGACTTTCCCAGAATGCTATCACAGCTTCTCTTCCTGCTTCCAATATATCTTGCACCAACTTCTCAGAATATACAAAGTGCCCAAGACCTTTATTCACTTTTACATATTCCTGGAACACAGTTATAAGGATTTCAGATAGATATACGTAATACATCCAAAAAAACAATTACCAATAAAACTTCATGTCGCTGGATATGCACATTCTATATGAAGGGGGAATCCGTCTCCTTAAATGCTAGCTAGCCAGTTAACTTTTACTCTACCATCAATGTGCAGTAAAAGGGGGTATGGAAACTTTGTACAAAAAAAATACACATATTCTGATAGACCCACATTACGTCTTGTAGTTTTGTGAACCATGGTTCATAAAGTTATTTTTAGCAACATTGTCATGATAATTCAGTCACTCTACTATTGCAACCTTTAACAGGGATCATGGCACACACCTTGAATATTCTGGTTACAATTTTATTGGTTACCAATCATGAGTTCAAACTCCCTGTTCTATACTGTAAAAAAATTACAGTTTCTCCTCCTACCTCTTCAAAGAAGACATTCCGAGAGGCCAGTTCCTTCAGAAGGATCTTAGCATCTATGGCCTCCACAGCATAAATTAAGTCTCTTCTGAAATACTCGTATATAAATCTCAGTTCGTCCATTCCATAGCCAGGTACCTGCTGACGGAACTTCTCAATACCATCTAGATAACAAAAAGGACAAAAACATTATTTGGGGATCAGTTTAACCAATTGTAGATAGTCCGTCCGAGCTGAATTAGCAAGTGAATATATAGGAGATTTACAAATTTTTTTTATTTTGAACGTAATAGTATAATAACTCTTCAGCACTCTCATTGAGATCTACCATTGGGAGTTGGGCCAAGTGTATTAGATCTTCAACAATTGACTATGACAGTAATGTCAGGCAGACAGAATGAATCAGCTGTTCTCTGATTGGCTGGCAGACTGTTCTGCGGAGCTTATTTTTCCACGTAAAACATGATCTATATTGCACTGTCTGGGAGCCTTCACTGCGGGACAGATAAGTAAAGAAATGTGCTGCAGGTATGATATACCACACATGTGATACAGGTGAGGGGTGGGAGAGACACATGTGTTAGAGGAGACAGGTGGGTAAAAGGCGGTTTATAGGAGAGGGGTTTAAGTAAGAATGCTTTACAGAGGTTAGAGGAGTCCTAATGTGTTACAAGGGAGGGACATGCCACACCCCTTATATGGTATGGCCACACCCTTCAGTCACATGTTCCTATCCACACAGGGACTTTTAAAATGATGAGAGGAATGGTAGAACTGCAAAGAGGTTTCTCTTTTCTTGTAGTAAATTTTACATATGTTACATTTTTAAGAAAGTTAACATTTTATTCCAGACCCTTAAAATGGGTACAATCTCCAAATGAGGCCCTCAGACCATAAACACAGATGATGAAACCTATGCGCTGGAGAAATACTGCAAAAAACTCCAAATTAAACACAGGTACCCAAACTGAGAAACACAAAGCGATAAACAAAAAATATTTGTTTGTTTGTTTGTTTGTAATTTCAATCTCTCTATGTCGGGTAGATGAGAAGCTCACTGTATTATTATTGTTATTATATATTTCATTTATAGTTTGCTTAATAATTTATTACGGTGATTGTAATGTGCTATTAACGAGGGTTTTTCACTTATTGAACAGACAGAGGCTGTGCCAGCTAGTGTGTATTTGTTACAAGTGCATACACCATTTTGTATAGCAAAGAAAAAATTACACATGACTTGAACAATTGAGGAACAGAAGGGAAACATTCTACCAGAAAACACTTCTACATGAGGACAACATTCATCATTCACCTGCAACTCCATATTAAATCCTGATGTTCCCAACCCTCACTGTCTGCAAGCTTCACATCTCAAGAACTTTGTTTTGAGGATTTTAACATCCCTACCGACTCTCCTATTACTACTGCTGCCTCTAAACTCCTGGCTCTCTCTTCCTCTTATGGCCTCTCCCAATAGACAACTTCTGCCACCCACTGTGACGGTCACTCCCTGGACCTTGTGTTCTCCCATCTCCAACTTCTTCAATTTTGTCTTCCCCCTCTCTGACCACAATCTCCTTTCCTTTACCTCTCTTTACCTATTGCCCCTCCCCACTCAAAGTTGCTCGCATACTGTGTACCATCAACAGCATTGACCCCATCATTTCTGCATCCTCCCTCAAACCCTAACTTGCTCCCATTTCTTCCCTATCATGTCCTATGCTGCTATCTCTCTTTACAACACCACACTCTCTGTTGCCCTTGATACTGCAATCCCAGCCACCTCCTTCATCCCCGCCAATCCATATCCCCAACTGTGGGACTCCTCTCTTACTCTCTCTCGTCTCCTCCAAAAGCGCTCCCGCTCCTCTAAACGCCAATGGAGGAAATCTTGTTCCATTGCTGACTTCATCCATTTAAAATTCATTCTTTCTTCCTACTATTCTTCTCTCTTTCCTTCCAAACAAGCCTATTTCACATACTTCATCTCCTCCTTGTCCAATAAACCCTGATGGCTCTTTTCTATCATCAATTCTCTACTGTGTCCTCCCCCACCTCCTCTCCCCTCATCCAACAACACTCTTGACTTTGCCACCTACTTCAAAAGCAAAATTGACTGTATCCACAATTATATCTGTTCTCATAAGACTTGCTTCCCCCCACCTGTCCTCTCTAACAATCACTTAGCCACCCTTGGCTCCTACCCTTCTGTAACTGTGCCTGAGATCCTCTCTCTTCTCTCCTCCTCTTCTTCTAAAACCTGTCCTCTCGATCCTGTCCCCTCCAAGACCAATGTCTGTTTTCAACTCGCTCACCTCTTTAACCTCTCTCTCTCCACTGGTATCATCCCCTCGGCCTTCAAGCATGCTCTCATCTCCCCTATTCTCAAGAACCCCTCCCTTGACCGATCCTCTTTCTCCAACTATCGCCCCATATCTCTGCTTCCCTTTGCATCTAAAATTCTCAAACAACTTGTTTTCAATCGTCTGACCCACTTTCTCTCTTCCCATTCTCTTTTTGACCCTCTCCAGTCTGGCTTCCGTCCCCTTCACTCAACTGAAACTGCCCTCAATAAAGTAACAAATGACTTACTCTCAGCTAAGTCCAAAAATCACTTCTCCCTTCTTGTACTCCTCCATCTCTCTGCTGCTTTTGACAGGGTTGATCATTCACTTCTCACCACCACCCTTCACTCCCAAGGTCTTCACGAAATAGCTTTTTCCTGATTTGCCTCCTATCTTTCTGCCTGTTTTTTTAGCGTGTATGCTTCTGACTCTCCCCCTCCCTCTTCCCCTTTCTATTGGAGTTCCACAAGGCTCTGTCCTTGGCCCTCTGTTCTTCTCTCTCTAAACCACCTCTCTCTGTGAATTCATTAAATCATTTGGCCTCTAATACCATCTCTATGCTAATAACATGCAAATGTATGTTTCCTCCCCTGACCTCTATCCCACCTCCCTAACCCAGGTATCTAGCTGTCTCTTTGCTGTAACTATCTGGATGTCACAGCGCTTCCTAAAACTCAGCATTTCCAAATCTAAGGTCATCATCATTCCTCTTGCCAATGTTGCTATCCCTCCTAATATTTCCCTCATGGTTGACAACATCACTCTTTCTCCTGTCACCTAAGCCTGCTGCCTTGGAGTCACTCTTTATCCGTCATATCCAGTACCTCACCAAATCCTGCCAGTTCCTCCTCTGTACCATCAAGAAAATACATCCCTTCCTCTCTCAGGAAGCAACCAAAATCCTGGTCCGTTCACTCATCATTTGTCATCTCTACTATTGCAACCACCTTCTCATAGGCCTTCCTGACTCTCACATTTTTGACCTTCAAGTCATACAGAATGCTGCGGTAGGCTCATCATCCTCTCCCAATGCACCTCTTCTGCTTCTCCAATGCCTAAATCCCTTTTTATTGGCTCCCTACCCATTTCAGAATTAATTTCAAGCTCCTTACCCTCACTTACAAAGCCCTTACCAGCACTTCTCCCCCTTACATGTCTCGAGGTACATACCTACCTGACCACTGCTCTCTGCCTCTGTCCTCTGCCTAAATTTGCTCTCATTACCTCCTCCCATGCTCGCCTCAAAGATTTCTGCCATGCTGCCCCTAAAATTTGGAATGCTCTACCCCATCTCACCCGACTCTCCCCCAACCTTTAGTCCTTCAAACGCTTACTCAAAACTCAGCTTTTCAAGCTTGCTTATCATACCATCTACAAAACATTCTATCCATCACCTCCTCTTCCTCGGGTGCCACCTCCATCTTTTACCAGTTGATCCTACTGTCTCTCATCACCCCTCCCTCTAGAATGTAAGCTCTCGCGGGCTATTTCCTCTCTTCCTATTGTCCCATGTCTGTCTACTCTCTGACTCCCTCATTCGTCATGTCACGTCTTTTGCTGCACTCCGCGTGAGTCCCTATGGCAATATTCACACTCATCTGTGCTAATTATACGTATTATCTCATCTATTTGTTACCTGCTTCTGTATCCGGCGCTACGGAATCTGTGGCACATTATAAATAAATAAATAATAATAAATAATAATGAAAAGCGTGTTAGCTATACAAGTACTGTTAGATTACTCTTCTAGAGTGTATCTAACAACAAAACCATACAGGTATAATTATCAGAAATGACCCAGTGGTTATAAAAGGCATTAATCTTTAAGTGTTAATATCCAAAGTAGGATCGAGCACCAGATTCATATGACTTATATAGCTGTCACATTCACTTATAATTACATTTATTTATAATTTATACTTAAGTTGTACTAGACAAATGCCTTTAAAATTAAATAATCATAAAACTGACCTTTCGTATAATATCTTGTAGTGGACTGACCCATTTTCTCTTCCCTTGAGTAGAACAAGTAACACAACCTATAAAGGTAAATATAAACATGTAGATTGAATAGGAAACGTACTACAGCAAAGCTGTGAGATTCGGGTCCCTTCTGCCACTATAGGGATAACAACATTCCCCAAACCAGATAACCAATTACAGGATAATAACACTGTTCACAACCCAATGAGCTAAACACACACCAATTATATGGAGTAGAAAAGTGTAAGTGTGAGCTGATCAACAATGGTCTAGAAAGTGATTCTAATTAGTGCTTCCAGTGTCGTTCGCTGTCTACTAGTAATCCAGAGGACTATCTGTGAAGGTTGGTGAGCTCTGGCAGTGAAGACAGGGACAGTGCCAACAACTTCTTTGCGTAATGTTCTGCCTGGACCTGGATGTGTTTCTAGGCTTTCACCCCATCTGAGCCACGTCACCTTGTGAAATACAGTTACTGTTTCCTGTTTCTGTGCACTGGACTTTCCTTTCTAGCTGAGCTCTACCCTTTCACCACACCCAGTTCTATCTTCTCTTCAACTATTCTGTATTACTCACCTATATAAACTAGTTACTTTGCTCTCTGTATCTGCTAGTGTGACGACAGTGTGCTTAGTCATTCTTGTTGTATTGCTCAAACTCTCAAGAAAATGTAGATTGTACTGCTACCTTTATACTGTTTCTGTTCTGACTTCCTGGCTCTGACTTTCCTTAGCCTAGGCTTATGACCCCTGACCATGGGCTGACTACTGACCATCCCACCTGAAGACCTGCTTTAACTTCAGAGCAGGCTGCCGGGTTGTGTTTCAGAAACTCACAGCTGTCCAGCAGCTTCTACAATGTTTGACTCAATAACAGAAGCAAATATATTACTTTGTAAAATAAGAAATACATTTTTATCCATATAATTTTTTAAAAGTTCATGCAAACACTATGGGCCTGAATCAGAGTAGAACACAAGAGTAAGTGTAACTTGCGATGAATAAAGTTTCATGTAAGTGTATGTGTCTGTACGTCATATCCAGAGTTGATAATGTCCCCAAGTCTGAATGAGAAGTAGATATGTCCGCTTGACAACAGACGCATCCCTCAAAGAATTACGCCCAACTTGCGAACATGTACAAAAACCTTTTACTTTATATGTCATGAACGCAATTGCTATGAAGCACCAATTAAACTTGAAAAACCTAGCTAATAAAGTAGGAACAACTTCCTGACATGCGTACAAAAAGAGATGAGAAAAAAAGATCTTTTCTACAACATGCTCTGCAAATCTTAATCAATCGATGACTGATCAAGTTCGCTAGTTTGGGTGTTCCTCATCATCTTCCCGGGTACAGGATTTTTTGGGGCTGCACACACTTTGTGGAATTGCCTCCCTCGTACAGTAAGTCTTTCCTCTAGACTTCAAACCTTCAAGCGTTTTCTGAAGACCCGCCTCTTCAGGCAAGCTTATAATATTCCTCAACCACAATCTTAACTTTCCTAGGTTACCCTATTACCACCATTTACACCGTTAACACAAGGCAGCAACACATTGACCAACATTGTTGTGTGACTGGATCATACAGCTCACTAAGTACTTTTTACGTTTGCGCTCTGGCTGGACCAATATGCCACCTCATGTATCAAAGTCTGTAAGCAATTACTTGAACACACCCTTACTGTACATTGCCTACATTAGAACACCCCTTCACTCCCCTGTCACTCTTCTTAAAGCACAAGGAGTTATAAGTGTCAGGTCTGAATAGCTCAAGTTTTGAGCATGCGCATAGCAAAAACAAGGACGGATATAGTACGCAAATTGGCAAACGTCTCTCTCTGAATCGGGCGGTTAGTGAATAGAATCTGTCTCACCTTTGAGGGATCTCTGTGTTTTGAGTTCCTGGACAAACCCCAACTTATCACATCTGTATGAAACAGGAGAGATTTAGGAGAACAGGGTTGTGGGACAGAGACTAAAACTATGACACTCTAGTGCACAGAAAACTTTGCAAACACATTTATTTACACACTCTGTGGAACCAGATAAACACAGAAATTGGAAAATTATTATATATTCATCTCTTAATATTTACATTAGACAAATACTAAATGGACATTCTTCTGGAATATCATATAATAATCTTATTTTTAATTGCAAAACATAGTTTGTATAGCTTCCCTTGCAGAATGTAGAATCTTAAAAGCAAAACATAGTTTTGTTGCCATGCTGTGACATAGTAACATAGTAACATAGTAACATAGTTGATGAGGTTGAAAAAAAGACACCAGTCCATCAAGTTCAACCTATTTTGGATCTCCTGCGATCCTGCACTTATATTTGAAATTGATCCGGAGTAAGCAACCTCCAATCTGTTTCAATTGTGAAAATCCCCCCAGACACAATATTGCAATCCAATTTCTACCCTATATCCACTACTATCCTTTATTTTAAATTAACGGTCGTATCCCTGGATACACCTTTCCGCTAAAAATTTGTCTAACCCTTTCTTAAACATATCTATTGAATCTGCCATCACAACCTTCCCTGGCAATGAATTCCATATCTTGACTGCCCTTACTGTAAAGAACCCCGTCCTTTGCTGGTTGTGAAATTTCCTCTCCTCTAACCTTAGGGGGTGACCGCGTGTTCTGTGTATAGTCCTTGGGGTAAAAAGTTCCCATGAAAGCTCTCTGTATTGACCCCTAATGTATTTGTACATATTAATCATATCTCCCCTTAGACGCCTCTTTTCTAAAGTAAACATGCCTAAACTGGCTAACCTTTCCTCATAACTTAATGACTCCATACCCTTTATCAATTTTGTTGCCCTTCTCTGAACCCTTTCTAGTTCCAAATTATCTTTTTTTATAGAGTAATGCCCAGAACTGTACTGCATATTCAAGATGAGGTCTTACCAACGATTTATACAGTGGCAAAATTACACTGTCTTCCCTTGCATCTATGCCCCTTTTTATGCATGCCAATACTTTGTTTGCCCTTGCAGCTGCTGCTTGACATTGAGCACTATTGCTAAGTCTGTCTACGAGCACTCCCAAATCCTTTTCCATTATAGATTCTCCTAAATTAATTCCATTTAATTTATAGATTGCGTTCTTGTGTTTGATCCCTAAATGCATAACCTTATATTTATCTATGTTATACCTCATATTCCATTTGGCCGCCCAATCCTCCAGTTTATTTAAGTCCCTCTGTAGAGAAGCTACATCTTGCTCTGATTTTATTACCTTACAGAGTTTAGTGTCATCTGCAAAAATAGAAACTTTACTCTCTAAACCATCACCAAGGTCATTAATAAATATAATAAAAAGGAGTGGTCCCAGCACAGACCCTTGAGGTACACCATTTAAGACTTTTGACCAATTAGAAAATGTTCCATTTATCACAACTCTCTGTTCCCTATTCTCTAACCAGTTTTCGAGCCAAGTACAAATGTTGATTCCTAGACCCAGTTCCCTTATTTTGTAAACCAACCTCTTGTGTGGCACTGTATCAAAGGCCTTTGCAAAATCTAAGTAGACCACATCTACTGTCCTGCCCTGGTCTAAGTTCCCACTGACTTCCTCGTAGAAACTAATTAGATTAGTTTGACATGACCTATCCCTCACAAATCCATGTTGATTCCCACTAATACTTTTATTGCGCACCAAGTAATCGAGGTACTGGGATAACCCTTTGAGGCTACTGAGGAATCTACTATCTACCTCAGGAAAGTAACGGATTATATTTCATCTATTGCATGTTATTGCTAATTTTCGGAACTTTCCTAGCCGAGTTATATCAACATCTCCGGTGTGTAGTTACGTATGAAAGTATTACTTGCTAAGTCCAATTGCAATGGTGATACGGTTCAGAGTGACATTAATTGTACTCACATTACTGCTTCAATCTATGGTGAAATTTTCGATTGTGAATGTGGTTCATGGTTTAAATTACTCCTATAATTACTAGGACCAACTTGGAATAATCAATTGGAATCATCATTTTTAGAACTTTGATTTACTTAACCCAGACTATATCTGTTAGGAAGTAACTAGATCCTCCTGCAATATTGAAACTTTAGACTGACTGATTATTTCCCATTTACCGTGCATGCTATATATAGTGGAGTGGGATTGGTTATCAGTGCACTGATATTTGTATTGTATTAACGACCTGTTTTTATATAATTAAATGGTTTATTATTACAAACGTGGATTAATTACTAGGTTTAATCCTAAGCCTCAGCGCTGTTCTATATCTTTCTCTGCGTAAATTAATCCTGAATACTATCCCTTAAGATACCTTCCAGTAGTTTCCCCACTATTGATGTCAGGCTTACAGGTCTATATATCCCTGGTTGTGATCTCATCCCCTTTTTAAACAACGGCACCACATCTTCTATTTGCCAATCCCTTGGTACTGAGCCTGATGAGATTGAATCTATGAAAATTAAGAATAGCGGTCTAGCTATTTCCGAGTTTAACTCCATAAGGACCCTTGGGTGTATGCCATCTGGACCTGGAGCTTTATTTATCTTAATACATATTCTCTTTTGATTAGGGAAAGAGTAAATTTGTGAGGGATTATATCTGAAAATGGCCAAATCAGAAATAAGCTTCAACATTTACTTTTTTTGTCTTTAGAATAGAAAATATACAAATTAGATGTAGATTGTAAGCTCTGATGGACAGAAGCCTCTCAGACTTTCCTATCTTCATGGATGTTTACAGACTCAGAATGAAAAGGTCACATGGTAAGAACAGCATGAAACTCTTGTTACTAAACAGCTATTTCCCTGTTACAATGTATTACATTCTATACTTCTCAGTGTGTTACATGAGAGGTCAGTGAGTGCAGGAATAGAACAATGTTACTCACAGACAGAGGGAGGGAGGAGTAAGGGAACAGAAGGAGAGACAGGAAGGGAAGGAATAATAGTTCTCCAGCTTTCTCTCTCAGTGTAACTCTTTACATTTCATCAGCTGTCCGGATACTCCCTGTCTTTACAGCGTTCCTGTCACCTACATATAATCATATCTGAACAGACTCCATATAATATACTATATTTACTGTGTGTTACAGCCGTATAGTTACTTCCATAGTCACCTTGCTATACGTCTGCCTGAGCACAGCCGTCTTCTGGGCTGCTGTGAATATTCATGAGTATTAATGAGAGAGTGAACAGCCCATGTACTGGCTGGGAGCATGCTCAGTGGGTGTCTGCGCAACATTCTGTGACATCATCAGAATCCAGGTTTCAGTACGTTGGCTCTGAATGATCACATAAGATTATTGGCAGGGAAACGTTTGCCCAAACTAACACCTAATTTAGGTAAACTGTTACAGTCAAGGCCGGTGAGAGGGGAGGAGCGGGTACTATTTACCCGGGCCCGGGTCGGGCCCTCACTGCGGATTTTTTTTTATTTTTACTTTTTTTTTTTTTATTGCAATTTTTTATTTTTACTTTTTTTTTTTATTGCAATTTTTTTATTTTTACTTTCATTTTTTTCACCAGGGCTCAGGGGTGTCTCCGACCCGTTCATTGGTGGGGGGAGCTGGATAGGTTAAAAAAAAAAGTTATTGCGGCGCCGGCGTCCCTCCTCTCTTCTCCGTTCACACTGAATGTCGGGCGTGACGTCATCAAGTCACGCCCGTGAACTGTTTATGTACACACTGGATTCTTTCTATACTACACTATGGTGCTAGATGTCCTGAAAGTCAGAAGTGTTGGGACATATGTCATGCTCCAGCAAGCGGGCACTGCACCCTTGTGTCAATGGTGTACACAATAATGCAGGGGTTTTTTGTGTAGTTGGGTTGCCTAGCACTTTTCACCTGCTAGCCACACCCCAATGATGCATAGCCACGCCCCAATGATACATAACCAAGCCCCAATAGTATGATCACACCCACGCAAATTTTTTTAGCACACTCAACTATAAGGGGGGCCCCATGAAATTGTTGTACCGGGGGCCCTGAATTCCTCTTGGCAGCCCTGGTTACAGAACAACAAACAATGCAACAGGCAAATATCTACTTCCCTTGCAAAAAGTGTTTTATTACATGGACAGAATGAAACATATGCAAAGTATTCAGCCCCCTTCAACATTACAAGATCGCAGCTGGAAATTAATGAAATTCTGCTTTATTATTTGAAATAAGCATTTTTTTCAGTCAATGATAGTTAGTAAATATATTATTTTATTTTTTTAGTCTATTGTTAATTGTTACTTTTTATTTATTTATGTTACTAAGTACGGGCTGTCGTTACACTTCTGATGTGCCAACTGGCTAGCCGGGTCACGCATGGGTAGATCCCCTGACACTGGTTCGGTCAAAGCTGGAATTTAACCTTCTTCAGGCCAGTAATGCTCAACTGTCTCGGAGATATTATATTGATAAATAGCGCTTATAAAAGTTTTTTTATATCGCAGCGATATAGAATCATTGTTATAGGCACCTTTATCTCACAATATCCCTCCCAACATTTAGAATCATAAAATTGGGATGAAATAAGTCCTGCCCCCATTCCGCCTAAATCCAAATGCACAAATTTGGGTAAAACACCAACCTTTGATAAGTCCCACCCCTTTTGCAGCCTGCAAATCGGGAAGTCCTAACAAAATTGGGATAGTTGGGAGGTATATCACATATTTACAGTACATTCTAAAAAATATCTAGAATCTGATTGGTTGCTATGGGCAACACCTCCTCTTTTCCTTTTTAGAAAGTTTGATAAATCTACCCCTTAATGTGTAACACTATTTCACAACTTCATACTGATTATTTTCCTCATTAGACAATGCACAAATTACAAATATCTTCCAACCATTCCATACCTATCTCTAATTCATGAAAAGACACTCATTTAGCTGAACACTTTGGCAAAGGAAGCGCAGGATATATTAAATTCTTTTCTTTGACTTTTAGGAAATTGTGTATTTAATTTATGCACCCACAAAGCTTCTGTGTGGAACAAAAGTTTAGTAATATTACCTCCTTGGAAATGTGATCTATTATCCTCTATTACTCTCCCTCTCAATTTCTCTATATTATGTCTAGTTACTTTGCAATGCTTGGCTAGATAAATCTCCTATTTTCATAAGTCCCGACACCGAGACATGGAGAATCGGTGCACAATAATCACCCACCCCCCGATCTGCCCAAACCTTAATGTCTACTGCACTTAAAATACATTTTTACAGTTGCTCCTGATTACAAACACATGTTCTAGCATGTACACACAGCCGCCATCACTAGTAATGGGCACTTACACCCCTGACCTGTAGGTGGTGCAAGTGATACGACTGAAAATCATGTACCTGAGAGATGCCCAAAGCTTGAATCGGACACTGGTGTGTGCCCTCAAGCTTGGCACGCCCTTACTGTACTTGACTATGTGCCTACACCCATTCCCGTCCCCACTCCAACCATGAAATTGCAAGCTATAGTAAGGGTCTTTTGTGCTCGAAGATGAATTGGATGCTGCGCCGTTCTCTGGCGTATAGTCCGTTTCTGGGCATGCGCAATGCGATTTTACGCTAAATACGGCATGTATCAGCATTTACGTGGCTTTATAAATCAGGCCCATTATGTCTCCATTTAACACATAAAGGAGAAAGGGTTAATATAATAAAAACATTGTCATTTATAAAGTGACAGTGGGGGAGGAGCGGACTTAAACTTTTTGATGGTTCTGGCACCTTATTTTTATCACACTATGTGGCCTATTCATTAATCTGGGTTGAGAAGGCTGATTTTCTATAGCCGCTTATTGCAGCAATAGAAAATCAATGATCACGCCAATTTATTAATAAACTCTAGTTGGGTCAGCTGCTTTGGGACTTCTAAGGCGTACCTTAAGTCTTACATTACAGCATTGCTGGGCCGGTCTCTAGGGATATGTGGATGGGTGACCTGGATAACTGGGTCATTCATGCCCAGTGGAACTGCAGTAGAACTCTACAAACAACAACTACCAAAACTTAAACATCCCTGTCATGAATCAAGCTTGATATCCCCTCAACCAGCCTGTCCCTCGTTTCTCACAAAATATTTAGCTTTACAATATGTACTTTTTATAGTCCTGTTTATGTTCCCCAGCTCACCAGAGTATAAATGCAGTGTTTAGTTATATGTGGATAAGGGGACAGTGTAGCTCATTCCTAATATGTATATTGTTTATTGTATATTGTTGATATTGCAGTGAAGCTGTTGTCCATTGTTCTTGAAGTGAAGCCAGGTGGTTTATGGATAAGGATCAAGTTCCAGGACACTGGTGAGGGGCTGACTGCTATTCTATATCTGGAGGTAGGGAGGCCAATTAGTATCCATTGTCCTCCACAGGACTAGTCCAGACATTTTGTCTGCAACCCAGCATGGGAGCTTTTGTGGGAGCACAGCTCATCTCCACTCCTTCCTCCAAATCTCTGATCCATTGCCCATGTTTAAGAGGGATAGAGCCAGGGGTTTGCCCAGGGAGGGGAAAGCACTGTGGAAATTTGTCCCTGGATATAAGGAGCCACTCCAGGGGGGAGGGGGGTTCATTCTGTGGATTGATTCCTGGAAGGTGCAACGTATGGTGTTGAGTTGCCATTCTCTACCAGTGGGCTACATCTGCAGCTTAAAATGATCCATAGGTTTTGGATGCTGCAATTCAGGACAACCAGATGACTGTAACTCCTTACGCTAGTGGGATAAGGGACAGACAATGTGGTAAACCTGTCTGGCATTTATTTACTGTTTGTATATAATATTCTAGTGATTATTTTTATTGCAATAAATGTATTCCTATACTTTCTAACTGCATTTGCCTGAGTGACTGTAGGAACCTTAGAAGGTACTGGGTAGGCTTCCCTGGCAGTAAGGCACCCCTGGGTGGCCAACCAGCGTGAAGCGGGTAGAATAGGGCCAGAAAACCCGGTATCTTCACAACCCCCACCAGAACCCAAAAGAAGTCCACTAAGAAAAGAACATCCTGGAGAGGGCTGCAGTAAGAACTACATGGAGGGGGCTGCAGTACAAACTATATGGAGGGGGCTGCAGTAAGAACTATACGGAGGGGGCTGCAGTAAGAACTATATGGAGGGGGCTGCAGTACGAACTATATGGAGGGGGCTGCAGTAAGAACTATATGGAGGGGGCTGCAGTACGAACTATATGGAGGGGGCTGCAGTACGAACTATATGGAGGGGGCTGTAGTACGAACTATATGGAGGGGGCTGCAGTACGAACTATATGGAGGTCGCTGTAGTACAAACTATATGGAGGGGGCTGCAGTAAGAACTATACGGAGGGGGCTGCAGTAAGAACTATATGGAGGGGGCTGCAGTACGAACTATATGGAGGGGGCTGCAGTACGAACTATATGGAGGGGGCTGCAGTACGAACTATATGGAGGGGGCTGCAGTACGAACTATATGGAGGGGGCTGCAGTACGAACTATATGGAGGGGGCTGCAGTACGAACTTTATGGAGTGGGCTGCAATGAGAGAAATAACAGTTTTTCTCGTGAATGATGTCACTATGACTTTAAATTAAGACCATATGGGCCCCCCAATCATAAGTTCCCCGAGCCCCCCAAACCCTTAATCCAGCTCTGGGGAGGGAGTCACTATGTGAAAACAGATCATCCCATTTAAGTGTCACTAGCAGTGTAAGTCCAGGCTGTCTCAGAAGACGGACACTAGTGAACCACCTGATTTAAAACTCCGGACAGCTCCACAATCGCTCCGTCTATTCTGGACTGTCTGCACTTTGCCTGTTCTGTAGCCCATTATAGAGCTTTAGAATAAAAAAGAAGAGCAGTACTACGTCCAACGAAGGCGCACTAAAGACGTAAATATCTTGTCCAATACTGGGAAATTATTCCATATCATTGAGGGGATTGTTGAAGATGGATAATACATGAACATAACTCATAAAACCAAAATTTTATTTATACGCATTAAAAATTAATTTAATAATTAAAAAGCAAAATATTAAAATGTCGGAGTCTGGGACAGGTAAATAAGATGGGAGTACACATGAGAGTGTAGCGGTGGTAGAATCACCTATATTTATGTATCTCCCTATCCACGATAATCACAGTGAGAATCCCTAATTAACCATCAAACATGATCAAAAACTGCACAGGTCATCTGAATGAATAAATTTTTATATATATTACACATTATGTGTTAGTAACACAGATATCTAATGATGTATATAATTAATACAGGTGAAGTTCCTGAATGTAAGTTCTGTTTCTATGTCCTTAAATGATGATAAATATCTGTTCAATATTGTGACGATCAACGGAGTATTCGTGATACCAGTTTATTTCTGAAATCAGCTTATTTGTTATTATTATTTTTTATTGGTAGAAATTATACAAAGATCGTGTGGATGGTAAGTATGTTAGTTATAATGATGTTTCTCAGTGAGCAGAAATAAATGTATGCGTGACCGCGCATACACATGTCCGGGGACACGATCGCGATCCAGGTAAGTATATCAGTTTCACAGATCCCCAGTGAACAGAAGAAAAAAAGTATATATCTATATCTGTATATTTTCAGGTGTGATCTGGGTTTAGTGATTACCAGCCACACATATACTAAATATTCCTTCTATTCTCACTTGAAAAGTGGCCGCATATAATTTTCTGGCTAGCGGGTCACCCTTTGTAAGCTGTGTTATATAGGGTTATTATTCACTGACCAGCTATGGCAAAACGGATGCTTAGGAGAAATATATACATATCAAATTACTTTGTGTGTATTCACGTTATTTCATTGAGGGGCAATGATTAAAGAGTATTGAGCATATACATTTAGCATTCACCCCAGAGAACTGCTTGGTTCTATAAATAGCAGCTTTAGTATTATTATTGAGAACGTAATAAAGTTGTGTTCTAATATTTCAGATAACTACATTTATAGCAATCTAGGATTCTGCTCACATGAGGGCTGTGTTGATGTGTATAGCTCAAGTCTGATTACTAAGAGCATTAACATACAAAGAGAAGGTACTTTTCAACTTCTGTTGTTATATTGTATCAATTAATTGTATCTGTGGTAAGATAGGGTTAATGCCATGTAAATTGCTAATGTCCTTTTCACATCGTTTCATTGAGAGACTTTCGTAGTTAAAGTATATTAAGCATATGCATGTGACATTCAAACGACAGCCACTTCGTTATATAAATAGCAGTTTCAATATTGTTATTGAAAACAGAATGAGGTTTGTATTTAGTATATTAGTACCATAACAAATTGCTGCATTTGTGATAATCTAATCTGAGGTTCAGCTCCTGTAAAAGGGCTGTGTTGGTGAACTGCAGCTCGGGTCTAATTACTGGAAACATTCACGAATACAAAGACTGAGTTTATCAGCTCCTATTGTTATATTATGTCATTTACTTATATCTGTGATAATCTAGGATTAGTCCCCTGTAAAAAAGGCTAATCCTTTTAGAAAGAATTCATATTATTAATCGGAAAGGGCTGTAATAGCCAGCTACACTTAGATACGCATACACCTGACATACATTTCTCTACTAGGAGGCAACCCAAATGTAATTAGGGTTGGGTATTTAAACTAATATCCACCAATGAGCTCGATATAATTTGATTGACACATTTTTCAACCTATCAATTAAGATCTTTAAATGTGTTTACTATAAGGCCACAGGAACAAATATATAAAAGACTGTTTCTTGATAATTGATTACTCAAAGTTTTTTGGGAGAGAGTCCAAACTTATAAACATCTAGATAAAGAGAATATATAAAGTATACATAATATGTAAGGTGCATTTAGAATATGTATGTTGTTGATTATCTATAGATATCTACATAATGCTGTCATCTGTATCTAGAAGATATTGTTTAAATCACTATAAAATACATCTAATGACATACCAGGATAGGTTCACCATATTAAGTTTGTTTTCATCCACTGTGAAGATCATTTATTTATATGTTATAAAAGGGAATTTGGAGATTGTTATTATTGGTCCTTCAAGATAATACACATTATTTTCTTGAATTTTAATATTAGTATATGTGTGTTGATCGGTGACTGAGGATAAAAATAAAGATATATCTAGATCACACATGAAGAAATATGAGAGATATATATATATATAAAGGTTTTCCAATACAAATTGGAAATTGTGATATATATATATATATATATATATATATATATATATATATATATATAGTGTTATGATGTGCAAATAGTGTTTATCCAATATTATAAGTCACTAAGGAATTCCAATGGTGAATAAAATTAAATGGTAAATAATAATTGTAAATAAAACAAAACAATACAGATCGGAAATATCTGTATGTGTTTGTGTGTGCTGGTGCATATTAATTAATGTACAGAGTTGTAATAAGTGGTATAAGGGAGAAAATAAGATAACTCCATAGGACAAAAAAGGGAAAAGATATGTAAAACAAAAAGATGAGGGTGAAAACAAGGGAGTGACATTATAAAGCTTGCCAGCAGTCACATGAGCTCTCCCATTTACCTCATACTTACCTAATTTTGAAGCCAGCCGTCCGGGAGGTGGTCCGTTGAGGGGGGCGTGACCAAGCAGGATGCGCCATTAGGCTCCGCCCCTGTCAATCTTAGGTAATTCTGGCCAATCGTAGCAGGGGGCTGGGCCACGATGCCGCGTTAGCCCCGCCCCCACCATCTACAACAACAGGGATTTTTGCCTGCTCTCTCGGGAGTCTGGGAGAACTCCCAAAAATTCGGGAGTCTCCCGGACATTACCGGGAGAGTAGGCAACTATGATTTACCTGCAACACAAAAGCAGCACAGTATAAGTAATGTGACGCTGAGCCCAGTTACATGTCATTTTCTGCCTTTCCTGACAACCAGTGAGTAATATATATTGTTAGTCATCATTAGGTATCGTGGAATTGCAAGATATCTCCAGTGCACATTCCCCTTACACCCATCCTGCAACCACAGCAGCTTTATAAGAATATCAAAACAGAATACAATGTGATCTCATAATCACAGGCCAGTATAATCGTCAAGAGCAAGAATTAAAATGTGGATGGCTCACTCTCGGATTCCCATTGTTGGAGAGAAACAGGCAGCCAATGGCGAGGCTGAGTGGGGTGGGAGTGGCAGCCACGGAAGCTCTCATGAGTGTGTGACTCGTGCAGCCTGTATCAACTCCTACCCAGTCCCAGACAGAGGTCAGTGTCGCACAACACAACAGGTAGGAACAATTTATTGTTAACAATGTCATGTGACAACAGGGGCTTGTCTCCCTGAGAAAGATTTGCAAAACGGACGTCGGAGGACGAGCTGTCACAGACGCGATCAATGTCCTCTATCTGCCTCTCTCCATGTAGATAAACTATGATTATATCAAGGGAGCATTTTTTAGTAGCAGCTAAACATGATCGAGCAAGCACTAGTGGTGAAAGTGAAAGACAAATCCTTTGCTGTACAGAATATGAACTGTAACGATCACTCTGCTACATTGTATCCACAATAATCAGCTCCCACTAAGACTAGGTACACACTACAAAAACTTTAGACAAATTTGTTATCAGTAAGGATTTTATGAACGACTGAAGTCCCCATCAGTCTGTTGATTCAGGTGAACACGCTACACAAGATTTACCATCGATCTTGACATACAATAATATACGTGTCAGGGTTCCCAAGGCAGGACCACAGAGAGAAAGTAGGTGAACGAAGTGGTTTATTAGAAACACAGGTAATACAGGTTCAGGATGCAATAACTGGTAAGGCAGAAATATAACCACAGTTCTTAACAACAGAATAGGCAATCCTGTAAAGCAATGCAGAGAGGCAGTAGCCTGCGGGTTGCAGGGTCAGATACCTCTGGAAAGGTGGTGAGACAAGTAGCCTGTGGATTGCAGGGTCAGATACCTCTGGAAAGGTGGTGAGACGAGTAGCCTGTGGATTGCAGGGTCAGATACCTCTGGAAAGGTGGTGAGACGAGTAACTTGCGGATTGCAGGGTCAGATATCTCTGGAAAGGTGGTGAGACGAGTAGCCTGCGGATTGCAGGGTCAGATACCTCTGGAAAGGTGGTGAGATGAGTAGCCTGCGGATTGCAGGGTCAGATACCTCTGGAAAGGTGGTGAGACGAGTAGCCTGCGGATTGCAGGGTCAGATACCTCTGGAAAGGTGGTGAGACGAGTAACCTGTGGATTGCAGGGTCAGATACCTCTGGAAAGGTGGTGAGACGAGTAACCTGTGGATTGCAGGGTCAGATACCTCTGGAAAGGTGGTGAGACGAGTAACCTGCAGATTGCAGGGTCAGATACCTCTGGAAAGGTGGTGAGACGAGTAACCTGCGGATTGCAGGGTCAGATACCTCTGGAAAGGTGGTGAGACGAGTAGCCTGGTAATGCTGAAAGACTTGAGAGCAGACAGCAGGTAATGGTGGAAGCAAGCTGAACAGGTTACACAGAGAAACAATGAGCTGCAGAGACCAGAAGCACAGAGAACCGGATAGATGATGAGCTGTGTCTGTAGCAGTGAAATGAACAGCAAATCCCACAAGGTCAGGTACACAGGTAAGTATAACCATGGACAGGAGTCACAGGATGCTTCCTATCAGGCAGAGTGACCTGATGATCTGGTCCAGACTGCTGGGCGATACTTTTTAGGAGTAGTTAAGGGGAAATTAAACTGGAGACCAGTTTGTTTCTGCCATTCTCTGCCTTCCTATATACAATTGCAGTTTGTTTCTGGAAGGATCTTAGATAATTTGTCGGCTTTAAGTAGGAGAGGTCAGTGGTTTTTGAATACTTTTTTTTTTCAAATTCTTCAGCGTTGCTAGTGCATTGTGTGAACACCTGCAGTAATTACTATCTGTATGTAGTGTATATTCTGCCCAAGGCTGAAGAAAAAGAACACAGATGTTATCTGTAATCCTCTGTGTATGACTTGAGTTACAGGTATTTAGACACAACTTGCAGGAATGAGGCTCCATATTAAGGCAAGTCTAAACAGCATGAGAATTTATATATATATATATATATATATATATATATATATATATATATACATATAAATGTATTTTTGCAATGTTTCAAGGACAATCTGTTACTTCACAAGCATGCAAATCATGAGACACCACACTTTCAAAATAAAGCTGGGTACACACTACAGAAATTTCAACCAACTTTTTATGCCGAGCGATTTTACATGCGATCGATGGTCCGATCGCTCGGTCCATGGACTGCATACACACTAGCCTTGTTCAGGACGATAAAGGGAAGAGCGGACGTCCCTTTAGCGACTTTTTACAGCCATGTTGTCGTGAGCAATGACTGTAATTTCATACTCACTGTTGTGGATCGGTCAAAAGTTTATACACACTACACAGCGGAAACGAGATTGGAACGAAAATATTAAACGGTACGACCAACCAAATGAGGCGACAATCGTCCATTTGGGCAGACTTTCAACCATCGTGTCACTACACACACTGACCCGACTTTTGAATGAGCGGTCGTATGTCGGCTGATTTAGCCGATTATTGGATGAAAACTGTGTAGTGTGTACCCAGCTTAAGAGAAGCATGAAAAGTCAAACATGTTTTACGGTTGAAACTATTGCATCATTGCAAAAATCTAAACCTCGGCAGCTTTACAGCTCAGCTTTCCCAACACTCCCCTCCTACTAATCTGCAATTCTCAGTGACGGGATCTATAAGGGTGGAACCACAGCAACATTTTTTGTGGGAAGACACAGTGATGCAGTTTGTTCAATCATAGCCTCTGCACTGCTCTGCTGACCATACACGGGGACCCGCAGATGCTAAACTGCGGGTTTGGAAAAATGGAGATGTTGCCTATAGCAACCAATCAGATTCTAGCTGTCATTTTATAGAATGTACTAAATAAATGACAGCTGGAATCTGATTGGTTGCTATAGGCAGTTTAGTAAATATACTCCTTGGTGTCTATCACTGTGACAGTGTTATTCAGTATTGCTCATGTGGCAGCGCAGTGACAGAAGTCCTAGAATTCTCATACACTCTCCTGGCCGGTGGCTGAAAGATAACCTGGCCCCCCTAAAGGAGAAGGGCTGGAGTCTAAAGTAGTGTTCTCCAACATTCTGCTGGGGGCCCTAGCTGGCCCTATAATACAATAACTCCCTCTGCCCTGTCCCCACCTGGAGTAAGGGCTAGGACAATTTATTAGACCCAGGAAGAACTGGTGTGACAAAGAGAGTGTTGTACCTTTTGGAGAATGTGGAGGATTTGGAAAACTAATCGGCCCTATAATAATGTGAAGGGCACTATAGGAACAGGGATTTCACATTCGGGGAGCGGGGGTGGGGGAAGGAATAAACTGCAAACCTCGAAATGTGTGAAATATATATGTATATGTGGCACGGTGGCTCAGTGGTCAGCATTTTTGCCTCTCAGCAGTAGGGTCATGAGTTCAATTCCCGACCATGGCCTTATCTGTGTGGCGTTTGTATGTTCTCCCCGTGTTTGCGTGGGTTTCATCCGGGTGCTCAGGTTTCCTCCCACACTCCAAAAACATACTGGTAGCGCCAGATAACCCCAGTCAGGTGCAAGTTTTTCTATCACCGGCTCATTTTGGAGCATTTATTTTGTGGGCACAGCCACAGCACCCGTCATGGGGGGCGCAGTACATGGCAAGTAGCTGTGGAGGCCTAATGGGGAACCTCCAGTTTGGATTATGGGTCATCCCACACTTTGTCAGTCCTTAGGGGCAGGATTCAGGCTGCATCACTTTTGCTCCCCGACCATTCTCCCCTTACCATCTATGCCCCAAACCCTTCCAGGTTCCTACCTGCTGCAGGGTAGAGAAGAACAACACTGTGACTCATTCTCCGCTGGACACTGAATAACAACTGTTGGAGTGTTCAGCACAGTGGCCTAGTAGTTAGCACTACTGCCACACAGCAGTGAGGTCATAAGTTCGATTCCCAACCATGGCCTTATCTGTGAGGAGTTTGTATGTTCTCCCCGTGTTTGCGTGGGTTTCCTCCGGGTGCTCCGGTTTCCTCCCACACTCCCAAAACATACTGGTAGGTTAATCGGTTGCTATTAAATTGACCCTAGTCTGTGTGTGTGTCTATATTAGGGAATTTAGATTGGAAGCTCCAATGGTGCAGGGACTGATGTGAGTGAGTTCTCTGTACAGCGCTGCGGAATTAGTGGCGCTATATAAATAAATAAATGATGATGATGAAGACATTTCACTGCTCTTCTCTAATCTCTATACTTCATCAGAAAGGTAATCAGGACAGATGTCAAAGACACTCCATTTTTGAGAATATGTCCTAAATCTCATATGTAATATTCAGAGCACCATGATTATACTATATAACACATTTGAAAACTAGAGTGATACAGGGGATGCTGGGGTAATATGCTGGACACTAGGGATATATGAAAGGGGTTTAGGCCTGGTGAAGTGGGCCCTAAATTTTGCTTTGGTTGGGAGGTGCCTCTGTGTATTCGTTTTGTGCAACCATTTGCGAGATAAGAATGTGCATGATGGCAAAAGGATAATGACACTTCAAAGTTATTTGTTTGATTATTCAAGCTATTAGCCCTCCACTGACCAAGACATAAGACAGAAAGCTGTGAAATGCTGCCTAAAGACTAAATTGGGAATGTACAGGCCTGTAGGAAGAGTAACATTTATACAAACAGGGGCTCCGGTGTAAAAGTATAATACTTAGAACAGGTCAGAAAAACAGAAACAAAGTACAGAGACATTGATGAATAGTTATTTGTCTGAATGGTAATTACTCATTCTGGGTCTCATGTAGTGTGAGGAATAAGACTGAACCAGAACTGCAAACTGTGCTTTTCTGTACTGCTCATGGGCCATAAAAAGGAGTAAGTCTCAGACTGGAATGTATCTTCCAATTGCGCCTCTCTATGTTTGGAGAGACAGAAGGGGAAGAGATAGACTGACATGGCCCAGGTACAGTAAGGGCATATTCACGCGCCTTTCTAGGTATATGGACTAGGAAGCAGGCGCAGATACACCTCTTAGCATCTACTACCCCCCTGGTGCAAGATCCGTGCCAATGATGAATAATGATAAAAAAAATAGCAGCCCTCCCCGAAAAAAAAAGACCATACCAGCCCTAGTACTGCCAACCTAGGCTGCTGTCTGCAAATTTGGGGAGGTGATGAAAAGCGTGAGAACTACCAAAAATGCCAATACCAGCACTAAGCTATGCCAGCCCGAGCATAGCCTAGAAATGCAGAGTTAACAGCCCGCTTATATATCATATAGACATTTACCAAATTGTTACCATTTGTGGCTGCAGTGCAGTTGTAATGGATGTATGGCTATTATTTCTTAGTTAAAATTAAGGATTTTCTTCTCCATCTTTTGCAGCCAGACAATGGAGGTGGCTTAAATTTGAAGAGCAAATTAGTAGTTCTGATTAATACTCTTCAATGTTTCTCATACACTAACCCATGTCCCTCTGTGCAATTTAGAGACAACCAGTGTTACTACTATTTCACTCTGCACACCTAAGTCAGGTGTTTCTCTTATAGGGTCCTTTATATTGTCTGCAGTCCACAGACAAGCAGTTCTGCACCCAAAACCAGAGCCAGATTTAGACCTCATGGGGCCCTAGGCAAGATCCTGGTTTGGGGCCCCCTCCCTGAAAAAATCCATAGCACTATAGTTTTTAGCATAATATATACCCCTATTCAGGGGCTGGCTGGCAGACTTTAGCCCAGGGGGGGCAAGCACATAGCACTGGCCCATAAGTAGCGGCCCATTATTAAAGGTTGGTCTCACCGCCGGCCCTGGGAGTGACCGCTGGGCCCTAGGCAATTGCCTAGGTTGCCTAGTGGTAAATCCGGCCCTGCCTAAAACCAAATGTGCCCTCTTTCCTTACCTCCACCTGAACATGCATTATTTATCATTTCCACCTTTATTATTAATGCATTACCTAAAGTGCCCCAAAACACCAGCAGTGACCCTGCATTATACCAGAACTGACCCAGGAACAGTCACCCCACTTAATACACCAATACAGTGAACCTATTGCCCACTCATGTAATCCCCTTTCTCTGGGGACTAGTGTAGAATTCAGAGTCCATTCTGAGTGGCTAGTACACAACAGAGTCCATAGTCTGCTCACTAGTATATAATACAGACCCCCATTCTCTGATGGCCCAGTAGACAATAGAGGTCATGCCATGGTGGCCCAGTGGACAATGAAGATCCATTATTTGGCAGTAGCGTTTTAGGCAGTGTAAGTAGTACCATGGCTTTAGTGCTTCCACTGGGTCACTTCTTTGAACTCCATCAGACAATAATAGAGTTTGATAGACACAAAGCCTCCAATTGGGCCCCTATGCATCTGGGCCCCATAGCAGGATGTGCACCCCTGCAGCAGAGTCGCCACTATCTTAACTAGAGATGTTCACTGACCCCCGTGTTTTGGTTTTGGTTTTGGATCTGGATTAACTTTGTGTTTTGGTTTTGGCAAACCGCCCTTGCATGTTTTGGTTTTGGATCCCTACTTTTTTTCTAAAATCCCTATTTTTTTCCTAAAATCAAATACTTTGGCTCTTTTTTTATTCCAATATTATTATTAACCGCAATAACATTAATTTCCAGTCATTTCCAGTAAAATTTTGTCAAGTGACAAGAACACTGCTGCCCCTCCTGTTTCTGTGTGAGCAATGTCACTGGAGACTGGAGAGTGACAAGAACACTGCTACCCCTGTTTCTGTGTGAGCAATGGCACTGAGCAATGGCACTGGAGACTGGAGAGTGACAAGAACATTGCTACCCCTGTTTCTGTGTGAGCAATGGCACTGAGCAATGTCACTGGAGACTGGAGAGTGACAAGAACACTGCTACCCCTGTTTCTGTGTGAGCAATGGCACTGAGCAATGTCACTGGAGACTGGAGAGTGACAAGAACACTGCTACCCCTGTTTCTGTGTGAGAAATGGCGCTAGATCTCCTGGGGAGGGAGGTACTTATGGAACCAAAAACCCGCAAGATCCATCAACGCAATGATGACGTTTTGCCTCAATGCTTCTGTTACTGTTTTATAAATGACCATTTGTTGTTTGTCTTATTATACTGTGATATATGATAACTTTGCCATTCCTGGTATAAAGTGTTTTATATATTGATTTCTTTCCTTGAAGGTTGCATCGGTCACTTAACCTGTTGAATAATGGAGCAGTTCTATGAAGCCATAACCAATGGTCAGTATTACTGTATGCTATGTAACTGTATGTGTTTCTATAGCTAACAGATAATCAAACTGAGACAATTAAATGAGGACCAAATAATTAGTGTACGACCGGGGTTTCAACAGAATAAGCACAATTTTTTTTTCAATGGTTTGATCAGAAACTGGTCATAATACAAACAAATTATGTTTTATGTATACTAATGTCTATAAGGCTATGACCTAAACTACGTGCCTTACCGATTTACATTTTGTATATATCATAGATGTGTTGTAATTAGAGATGGGCGGGTCTGGTTCTCCGAGAACCGAACCCACCCGAACTTTGGGTATCCGAGTACCGAGCTGAGCAGCTCGGTACTCTCCCGTCCGTTCCGAATCCAAATCGAGGTCGAACGTCAACGTGATGTCGTCGGATCTCGGGGCTCGGTTCTCGCGATACTTCAACTTTATAAATACACGCCTCCACAGCAATCCATCGCCATTTGACAGAGGGAGAGAGCAGGGTGTAGTCATAGGCTGATTAGAGCAGGGACAGAGAATACAATATTGTTCTTGCAATTGGTCTAACCAAAATCGCTAGTGCAGAGAGGAGGATAGAGGTTTATTATTTTTTCTTAATATTTGGCATTCCCCAGCGCTAATTGTGCATAAATATTTCTGGCTGTCAAAAGTCATATCTGTCAGCAGTATCTACTAAATAATTTTTAGCACTCCTCAGTGCTTTTGGGGTGTCCTCCCTAATTGTGCATTAATATTTCTGGCTGTCAAAAGTCATATCTGTCAGCAGTATCTACTAAATCATTTTTAGCACTCCTCAGTGTTTTCGGGGTGTCCTCCCTAATTGTGCATTAATATGTCTGGCTGTCAAAAGTCATATCTGTCAGCAATATCTACTAAATCATTTTTAGCACTCCTCAGTGCTTTTGGGGTGTCCTCCCTAATTGTGCATTAATATTTCTGGCTGTCAAAAGTCATATCTGTCAGCAGTATCTACCAAATAATTTTTAGCACTTCCCAGTGGTTTGCGCTCAGAATGGATTCAAAGCAGTCCACATATGATCTGAATGAGCAACCAGGTTCTGTCACCAGTCCTGATGTTAGTGTTCCCAGTACGTCATCTGGCCAAGGTGATGTCAAACAACAGAGTGTTTCCCAATTAGTGCAAAAAACAAAAACCCAAAAAAATTTTACTGTATTGAAGCGAAAAAGAAGTGTAACTGAGCAAAAGTTAAGTGACGATAAAAAAAAAATTGCAAGCATGCCATTCTACACACGCAGTGGCAAAGAGAGAATGAGGCCTTCACCTTTGGCTATTAGTGGCAGATCCCAAAAAGTTACCCAGCCTACAATTGGTGCACAACTACTGTTACGCGTCAAAGCCGAGCTGCAAGATAACAGTGAGGCATTACAGGAGAATATTTGCTCTGATTCACAAATGACAACAATCCCTGTGGAGAGTCCATCCAACAGTGGGATGTCTAATTGTGAGCATTCTGCTGATGTGTTCCTTAATAGCTGAGTGTAGCCAGTGATACCTAAATTGAGGATGCCACTTTGGAATTAGAAGAGGATGAGGGGGAGATTTGTGTAGGCGGCGAGGGCGCTAATGATGATGTTGATGATTATGATGCAGACAGATACCAAATTGCCTTTCTCAATTTCTATTTATATTCTAGATTATATAACGGCTGAATAGTTTTCTATTTTACTCCTAGTTGAGAGAGGATCTGATACAGACAGATACCAAACTGCCTTTGTCTATTTCAATTAATATTGTACAGTCTATAACGGCTGAATTTATTAGTATTTTATACAAGTGGAGGGGGGCCTAGAGAGACAGAAACCAAACTGGCTTTCTCCATGTCAATTAATATTGTACAGTCTATAATGGCTGAATTTTTTGTTTTTTAAAAAAAGTGGAGGGGGCCTATAGAGACAGAAAGCAAACTGTCTTTTTCCATTTCTTTACATATTTAACTATAAGTGTAGGGTGTAATATACATCCAAAGACGATGGCTGCATTGCCAATATGCAAAGATGGAGAGGAAGACAATCTGTTTTGTGTGTAGAATAAATGAAGGCCTACCAATGAAGAATTAAACAGTTTTTTTGGATGATTTATTACCTCAACAATTAGATTACTTGTCTCTAAAACAGTTGGAGCACTAAATTGGGTTATTTTAGGCACATGGATTTTCCAACAAAATAGCAAAACAAACCCAAACAAAACCAAAACCAAAACCAAAACACGCAATGGCGGTTTTGCAAAACCAAAACCAAAGCCAAAACACGACGGTAATCCAGATTCAAAACCGAATCCAAAACCAAAACACGGGGGTCAGTGACCATCTCTAGTTGTAATACAAAACATCTAGATATTTACTCCCTATACGTTTGTCCAACTTGCACTACTGTGTAAACATCACATGATAGTTTGTAATGGATTATAGTAAGTTTGTGCTGCTAGTACCATTTGATTATCACAGTCTGGAATAAACCTGCATTCATTCATCATTCTTTGTCCTGCTAAAATATTGAAACGCAATGTTTACAACCCGTAGGACACAACTTCCCCATACATGGCATAGAGATTTACCAAATTAATACCATATGTGGCTACAGTGCCTTTGCCATGGATATACAATATAGCCATTATTTCTTAATAAAGATTAAGGGCTAGATTTACTAAGCTGCGGGTTTGAAAAAGTGGGGATGTTGCCTATAGCAACCAATCAGTTTCTAGCTGTTATTTTGTAGAAGGTACTAAATAAATGAAAGCTGGAATCTGATTGGTTGCTATAGGCAACATCCCCACTTTTTCAAACCCGCAGCTTAGTAAATCTAGCCCTAAGAATTGTTTCTCCATCTTATATTTAGACGGCACAGAGAAGTTCCATAAGTTTCTAAACCAATATGAAGATTCAGCACTCAGGATGATCTATGAATATTACAGAGTCGATTTTATCTACCTCCTTGAATCATTGAACAGTTTGATGTTCTTCAATCAACTACAATTACGTACTAGACTCAAGATAGAGGTATGGGATCTCTTGCCATGTTTGTTGATGAATGTTACATTTTGAAACCATTTTAATTTTTTTGATAACGAACTACATTAATGTAGATAAGGTAGATCAATAACTTCAAAACTAAAAAATAATTTTGTCAAGAAGCCTTGTATTTGTTTATACACTAACTGCATTTTCAAGTACTGGATATGTCTTGCTTACTAGTTTGACCCTTGCACCACCATCATTATGCTCTTTACATAACTGATTAATATGCAATTATTGGCTATCATGATGTCATTTGTCAACCTTGTAATTAAGAATGGAAGATAATGTCAGTGGGATTAGTGGAATGAAATTGCTTTGGGCATGACCCAAAAAGTGCATATGCTTCTATGGAGACTTGCGTGTTTCGGGCTCTTACACCCACCAGTGCTTGTAGAGAGGGGATGAGGGAGGGGGCGGGTACACCTTAAAGGTGTGTTTATGCAAATGCACCTGATACAGAAATATGCATATATTCTGGTTTGGAGGAGTGTCTTTGCACCTGCAATAGAACAGGTGCAAATACACTCTGATGACGGTGACTTGTAAACCAGGAGCATCTCAAGATGTGAAACGACACCACATATGGGCAGGAAATACACTTATCTCCTGTGCTTTTTTTTTTTAACAGAAATTTATTTCCATTTGGTGTCCAAATCTGCATTAGCCCCGGAATGCAATAAACAACTCTCCCTCTTTCCATTTTCTAGACCCAGAGACCCTAAGCAATGTGTTCTAGTCATATTGGGATTAACACAAACACTCTACCAAAAGCTTTTCATTGGTCCAGACCCAAAAGTTCTTACCCATCCTTTCAGACCTGCATTACTCCAAACGGTGGTAATCGGCATCCCGATGCTCAGGATGCCGGCAAGCAATATTCCTACAAAAAAAAAAAAAGATTTGTTAAAAAAACGACATGATGACGATATACACTTACTTTTATAGCAACAGCCTGAATATCCGAAGACTCTGGAATGTGACGCGTGGTAATCCCGAAGATGCTGCATGCCAGCGTTGGATTGTGACAGAACTTATTTAAAGAGGTACGTTAATGTTAGGGTGAGGGTTAAACTCCCGATACTTACCCGATGTCACGATCCAGCACTGGGAAGCAGCATCTTTGGAATTACCATGCGTCGCATACTAGAGTATTTGGAAATCCATGCCGTCGCTGTGAAAGTAAGTGTATATTGTCCTCATCTTAATTTATGGAAAATCGTATTTGTTTTTTTGTTGGAATATTGCTTATACCCCCCAACCCCACCTGCCCCATTGCCCTCCAACCATCATCCTATGTGCTCCCTCCACCCCACCTTGAATAAGGAAGTCCATCCTCTACTTATGTCCTCTCCCCCTCAACCTGCCTTCTAGATCCCATTCCCTAGCACCACCATAGCACCCTCTCAACTACTGCCTGCTCCCACCTAGGCAACCTCTTCAACTTATCCCTCTCGCCTGGTATCTTCCCCTCATCCTTCAAAAATGCTATTGTCTCGTCCATTCTTAAAAAGCTGAATGTTAACCCCCCTTCCACCCTGTCCAATTACCACCCCATCTCTCTACTCCCTTTTGCTTCTAAATTGTTCGAACAGCTTCTCTATAGTCATCTCATTAGCTACCTCACCGACAACTCCCTACTTGGTCCTCTCCAATATGGTTTCCACCCCCGCCACTCCATAGAAATTACCCTGACTAAATTCACAAAAGATCTTCTATCTGTCAAATCTAAAGGCCACTACTCCTTTCCATAATTCTTGGATTTATCTGCAGCCTTCGACAGAGCTGATCAACTTCTCCTGCTACAGATCCTTCGAACCATTGGCCTCTCTGACACTGTTCTTTCATGGTTCACCTCCTATCTCTCTAGCTTTCTCTGTTTCTACCTCGGCTCCTCCCCACTATCTTCCCCTCTTCCCAGAAGAGTCCCTTAGGCCTCCATCCTTGGCTCTCTTCTCCTTTCATTGTACACCTCTTCACTTGGGCAGCACAGTGGCCTAGCGGTTAGCACTTCTGCCTCACAGCGCTGGGGTCATGAGTTCAATTCCCGACCATGGCCTTATCTGTGTGGAGTTTGTATGTTCTCCCTGTGTTTGTGTGGGTTTCCCCTGGGTGCTCCAGTTTCCTCCCACACTCCAAAAACATACTGGTAGGTTAATTGGCTGCAATCAAATTGATCCTAGTCTCCCTCTCTCTCTGCCTGTCTGTGCCTATGTGTGTGTCTATATTAGGGAATTTAGACTGTAAGCTCCAATGGGGCAGGGACTTATGTGAGTGAGTTCGCTATATAAATAAATGATGATGATGATGATGATGGGTGGATGCAGATTTTCATTCCAGACTATATAATAATGATAGACCATATATTTGAGAATCTTATACTGCGAAGAACTAGATGATTACCATTCAGGGTAAATATCTGGCACTGCACTATTTGTGTGAAAATAACTATGGGAAACATTATACAGTATTTTTTTCAGATGTTGTACCCAATTTCATTAAATAAATGCCCCCCTCCCTCCAAAAAACCCTAATATATTTAATTCTTGTTTATTCCCTAAATTTAAAAATAATACATTATTTACTTAATTAATTACAGGATAACTGAATGAAAATTAGAAAATTGTCATGTTCTCAAAGGGGCAGATTCCGTCTGGCAATAAATGTTTTCTATAACAATCATCATCATCATCAATTATTTATATAGCGCCACCAATTCCGCAGCGCTGTACAGAGAACTCATTTACATCAGTCCCTGCCCCATTGGAGCTTACAGTCTATATTCCCTAACACACACAAAGACAGACAGAGAGAGAGACTAGAGTCAATTTGATAGCAGCCAATTAATCTACTAGTATATTTTTGAAGTGTGGGAGGAAACCGGAGCACCCGGAGGAAACCCACGCAAACACGGGGAGAACATGCAAACTCCTCACAGATAAGGCCATGGTTGGGAATTGAACTCATGACCCCAGTGCTGTGAGGCAGAAGTGCTAACCACTAAGCCCAAAACAATAATACTTTTGATTATTTTACTTCTAAACTGTCTATAAAATGAATTTTGTGATCTTGTTTCTTTCTAGCGCTATGTGTCAATATCAGACGATGGTAACCATGTAGTTGCCGAGAAAATGGTACAAGATATTTTGGAAGCAGGAAGAGAAGCTGTGATAGGATTCTGGAAATGTCTCTATGTTCTACAGGCTGATCTCCCACATCCTAACTTACTCACAGTACTGGATGAAATCATTTGCACAGGTAACTGTAGGTCTTGTGGACCGTTTGAAATAATTTCCAACAGTAATACAAAATATGTTAAACTAGTACAATGAGTGTGCAAATCAACATCTACAGATAGACACAGATGTTATAAATGCTCAGAGAAAATTAAGGAACCAAATTAGTCCCTCTCTGGTGGCAGCAGGGGCGGACCCAGACATTTGTCCTACCCCGGGCGATTTTAGGGGGGGGCGATTTAGGCCCCGCCCCCTTTTTGTGTTCTAAGGCTGCCGGCGGCTGCACAGTATGTGCTGGTCCGTTCAGCAGTGAAAGTGTGCTGCCCCGCTGCTCTGATTGTTTTTAAAACACAATCAGAGCAGCCGGGCAGCACACTGTCCCTGCCTGTCACGGCTGGACGGACCTGCACAGTGTGCAGCTGTCGGCAGCAAGCCCCTGGTAGGGGGGACGATCGCTGTCCTCATCTGCTCCTGACATTGGCCTGTTTGCTACCCTGCATTAATCCTTGCCAGTCTGGTTCTCAGTACACTCTGCTATTGCATTCTCGGTTGCTCACTTCCTCTTTCCATGTTTTGTACACTCCACTGGGCAATAAAACTGCTGCTACTACCTGAGCTTAAGTCTAGGGGCAACTGATTACTTCAGAACACATATAGTTCTTTGGAAAGGGACTGCTATAGGTGATTACCTCAACAATTAATTCTGATAGTTGAGGATCACACGCCATATTGCCCTAAACACTCAAACTCAACTGTAACACTTTGTACTTGTATGATTTGGTGCATTGCAATGTCGAAGTCAAAAAATCCTCTCAAAAAACATCTCTTCATATCTAAAGAATAGGGAGTCCAAAAATTAAACAACTGCAAACCAAAATCCAATTATTAGAGCAACAATAAAGGATGTAATCATATCTCTAACTGCTGAATTTAAATAAGAGCTGCATTGTTTGTGCATGACAGCTGACACGCTTGATAAAAAAAAAATAGGATATGTGTACACTCTAAAATTTGTCTGAAATTAAAATGTATGAAAATTGCTCTCTTGGTAATCAGAGAATTCAGTTTTGTGCTGTGAAAAATACATGTACATAACTGGGTCAGTTGTACACATTATGTTGCAAGGTCACACTATAAATTTAGGCTAGATGCATGTCAAATTTACAGTCATTTAAAAAGAAAAAGCAACGTGTGGAATTAAAGAACTCTAGCATTGTCTACAAATCAAAATACATGTTGGGTTTACGACCCTCATTTATATAGAGGTGTATTTAATTGCACAATCTCCGTGCAAGAGTGTGACAAGAATATGACTGTGTGTCAATCTACCTAATAATACAATAATGTGCTCATACCCTAGTACAATGCTTGTTAAAAAT
The DNA here is from genome assembly GCF_038048845.1 of Mixophyes fleayi. Lineage (NCBI taxonomy): Eukaryota > Metazoa > Chordata > Amphibia > Anura > Limnodynastidae > Mixophyes > Mixophyes fleayi. The sequence continues at coordinate 78,849,229 of NC_134413.1, read as the reverse complement.
GCCACACAATGCAAAACTGTTTTTGCCTTGCAGATGTGCTAGAAGCTTTCAATATATCATCATCCTAGCTATCTAAACATGTGTTTAATAATATGTATTTTCTTGCGTTTAGGTAACACATTGGTAGAGAAGATACTATTGGATGTATATGGACATAACCTGACTCCAGAACTGAAAGGTATTCTAAATGGTGGGGAAATACTCCTACTTTGAGACATTTGGATTCAGTAATTAATTAATATTTATTGACCTACAATGTGATATGTGTTTTTAAGATAATGGCTTGGTTTTCCTAGTTCATGTACAGAATGATGAGCCCCCATATATTACCAGTATAGATGACCAAAATGTTTCAGCACATTTCAAGTGTCTACAAATTTTTAGTGTTTAATGGTCAGCTGAGTATTTTTGAATATGTGGCCAGAATAAGGTTTGTAAGTCAATTTCAAAAAAAGCCAATGAAAATTCAGAAAATCATCACATGACTTTACCAGGTATCCCTGCAGTGTATATATATATATATATATATATATATATATATATATATATATACATATATATATATATACATATATATATATATATATATATATATATATATATATACAATAAAATATCATATATAATAGTGATATAAAGCTACATTTTATATGGGTGCCACCCACTGATTAGAAACAGGGAGTGAATGTGACAGAGAATGAGTGTTTCCGCAACCCTAGAGCAACAAGCACCCAAATTTTGCCCACTCGCTAATAATCTCATCACCCACCAAATTGGGAAAAAAATATAAACCATATATAAATAAGCTATGTGAGAATACTCCAAACACAACCCTAAAATTAAATGATATGACGCTTTTGTGGCACTAAAACTGTGTTAGATGTATAAAGTATACATTTATATACATTTTATATATCACTACATTTAGAAGCTGGGTACATTTTGGAATAAACCACTGGGGTTGAATTAGTTATGTGATGGTAGCTATTGAAAAAATAGGAATAAAATCCTCCCAATTTGACCTGGCTTTCTCTATACAATGCCCATAAAAAATTTTACTCCACTATTTAATCAAATAGTGCCTCCCAAAAAATAAAATTCACATGGGTAGGCTATTATATAAAAAAAGTTATCATAGTGACAATAGCATTACACATAAAAAGGAAAATTCGTGGGACCATTAAGTCATAAAATGCCCTGATCGTGAAATGAGTAATGACAATTATTCTCCCTTCAAAAATCATAAGAATTGTAGAACAAAATGTCTGCATTGTCCTGCCCTATTCAAGCTTCCTTTTTCTACAACAAAACAGTCACTTCTGCCCTAGAGAAAGTAGCTCCAGTATCCGACGATCCAAACCCCAACCATGTCACACCAAACAGACCCGCAATCTGCAAAAGTGCTCCCGCACTGCAGAGCATCACTGGAGGAAATTTTGTTTCTATCCCGAGTTCCTCCACTATAAATTCCTACTTTCATCTTACAGCATTGCCCTTTCAATTCTTCAAATCTCTAATATCCACCCAGTCTTCTAACACACGTCGCCTCTTTGCCACCTTCAACTCACTTCTCTGCCCACCTGCATGTCCTCCCCCTTCCTCCCTCACAGCCCATGATTTTTCCACCTACTTCTATAAAAAAAATCTACACCATTCACCAAGATGTTTTCTCGTGCCAAATTCCACACTCTCAACCCACTCTACTCACCTTCACCGACACACCCCATTCACCCTTAATTCATTCTCTCCAGTAACTGAAGACGAGGTCTCTACACTCATCTCATCATCTCCACCTACAACCTGTCCCCTCGACCTTATTCTCTTCCAACTTCTCCTCTCCCTCTGCTCCACTCCTCTCCTCGACTTCTTCAAGATTGTTTATTTTGTATCATTGAACATGTCTATGGAGCTGGACATACATGATTGCTCCAGTTCCTCTAAACTGGCTAATGTTTGTGTTAGGAGCCTCCGCATAAATCGCAAAGTCTCACAATAATACACTTACCTTCTGCCATGGAGCCGCCGTGCTGTTCGTTGTAAGTTAATTTGGAGGAAAGTCCATTCTGCCTTACTACATGCCTCTTTTCGCTAAAAATGTTCTTGGATGGGCATACTAGGATATGCACCTTCAAAGTGGGTGATAGAGTCTGGTCGTCAACTTCAAATATCAGACTCAACCCTCTAGAAAATTTGGACCTAGGTAGTGTTCCATTCAAGATAATTAAGCAAGTGAACCCTGTTGCCTTCTGATTGGATCTACTTAGATCATTAAAACTTCCAAACACCTTTCACTTTTCTCTTTTCAATCCTGTTGTTTTCTCTAAGAAATTTGGGTCTAGCCTCTCCACTTAACCTTCTCCATGGGATATCAGTGGGCATCAAAAATTCATTCTAGAAAAAAGTTTTAGATTCTCAAAAAATGCAAGGCCAAATTCACTTTTTAGTCCACTGGGAGGGCTATAGATCTGAGGAGAGATTGTGGATTCCTGCAAAAGATTTACATGCGGAAAGAAAAAAATCTCTTTTCAAGCAATTTCCAGATAAACCTGAATATAGTGGTTCTTCAACCCCTCCGCAAGGGGTAAGGAACTGTTAGTAGCCACCGCGCTAATTGCTATGACTCACAGTAATATACTTACCTTACACGTGGAGCTGCCTGCCTCTTCCAGTACTTGAATCCAATAAATGTTTCCTTATACTCCTCAAGAGGCTGTTTTTTTCCTCTGGGGCTGCTAATTGCATATTGTGCTAGGAATTTTCAGCTCTATTAATTAACTAAAGGCTTATTCAAGGTACTCAAACTCTATGCATCCTGTTGTACATCTCTTACAGAGTATTGACGCCCTGACATACTAACTAGTTAACATTCAAGTGCATTTAATACAACACCCCTAACTTACCAGTTACACAGTGCGGGTGCCTTTTGGCTGTTTGGGTTCTGACTTAGGCTCAATTCATTGCCAGGTATAGCTGACTCAGTCAATGTCCATGAACACAATACATCCCAAAGGCAGGGATTCTTTCTGCAGCTCAGTGTGCGAATATAGTTTGGTCCAAATGGCAAATGTCCAAAAAATTGGTGATAAATTTGAATGAATGCAGCAAATCTCGTGCGCCTGGGTCATCAGACCTGACCTCGGCTTGTTAGCATAGACAAGGAGCATCTCTGTGACCTGTGAGAAGGTAAGCCCCTTCCTACAGAAAATAACAGACTGCTACCTGCTCTAGCTGTACTAGAGAGAGGGAAAGAGTAGGAGCTACCTTATAAACCATCCAGGGGAGGGGGGGGGGGGTTGTTTTTGTTACCAGTCTCTATCGAACTAGAGAGAGGAAGCTACCCATTGTTATGTCTGAAGGAGAAAAATGTAGCAACAAAATAGCCATACAAAATATACAGTATGTGCATGGTACACATACAAAACGAAATATGCCCTAATAATCTGCCACCAAAGTGACATATAAAGACGAATATATAAATGTAACAATTATATTATCTCATGATCACTCGTATCGATCACATGACCATATGTAGATCAATAAAATAATACCGCCTGGCCTCATTTCAATGAAACTTGCAAAAACATAGTGATCCATATGACAATTCTATCAATCATAGTAAAATTGAATTAAAGTAGCGAACTTCTCTATGCTCTAAAAGATGAGGAATTATAATTCCTTATGTTCTCCGGATTGGAAGATAATCTCTCTTTGCTTGTTGACAGTTTACTGGATTATTTGATATTTCTGAATAAATATATCATGTCACACATCAGAAGTCCCTGCCATGTAATAAAGCTGAGAGGAAATCATTTTCATCATCATAGATTAGATAAGTCTCATCTGTCATAGAGATGATAGAAGGTGCAGAGTAAAAAGTTTGGATGTAGAACCAATGAGCATGAGTCATTAAGGAGCGCAAAGCATAAAAAAGAGTAACTTTCCACCTTGGCAAAACCATGTTGCATTGGAGGGGAAGGTCAATTTAAAATGCCCCCTTACATTGTAACAGGATTTGTCCAGGAGAAAAATTACTCTTTTTTTTTTGCTATGCTTTCCTTAATGAATCATGCCCTATGTGTTCAAATATGTGTATATCAAAGTATATGAATATATGGTATACCTGTTTACACTGTCCTTGTGTATGTTCTTATTTGGTAGTGTCTTTAAAGGGGAATCCAATACCCTTTAATTGTATGTCGTAAATGAGATTGCGTGTGCCACGCTGAGCACACAGAGGTTGACACTTTTTGATGTGGTAGTAATCATAAAGTGTATATTTCTGTGCCGGCATGGGCTTTATATATTAAAAACACTTGTAGGAACACGGAAATCAATTCAACCTGTTGTAGTATGTCCTACTATTACGGTAAAATAAATCATAATAGATAGTGAGTACACAATATCTTGGCTATACATAGCACTATTTCCAGGTTCAGGTGTTTTATTGTTATTTTTGTAGATTTGTAAGGCAACCCAGTGCTCTGTAGTGTCGTACAGTATGGACAACAGAACATACATAAAACAGTGACATACAAGGTAGACAAAATAAATGCAGACATGGAACCCTGCTCATTACAGAGCTTACATTCTAAGTGGAAGAGGGCACAACTGAGACAAGAGGAGCGAGTGTGGCCCAGAGTGAAGATTGGGACAGTGGTGTGGGTACATTAGTGTGAGTAGTATCAGGTGTATACGTTCTTGTACTCACTGGTACAATCATGTGTCCGATGTGGGGGCAGAAAGATTGTTCACAACACTAAAAATGGGTATAAGCATAAAATCGTTTTATTTTTATTTATTTTTATCCTTATTAATACAATAACATTAAGTGATAGCTTGCATTTATGGCAATTATGATAATTATTTTCCTTTTAATGTGGGAAAGAAATTTGGATTAAGAAAAAATATACATCATGAGCTTTATCATTGTGTTGTTTTTTTTATTCTTATTATTTCACTTTGTATCATTTTTAGATATTCAGGGTACTCACAAGAAATATCTTCTGGAGAAAACTCAGCATCTAGTGGAGCACAGACCCCCGAGGTCTACACGGGAAGAGCAAAGTTTCTACATTTCTGAGCGTTATGTGAACATGACTGTTGTCTCCACCAATCACTTCAGACAGCGATCTCATGAGCTAATAGAGACTGGGAGAAAGCATGAGGATAGAATGAGAAAAGAACGGCTTATGCTGGAAAATATATCCATTAACAAGTTGTTCCGCTGGTCCTGCCAAAAACGATGTGTCCCAAGTATAGTGATGGTGAGCGGAGTACCAGGAATAGGGAAGACCACACTGATGCAGAAGTTTGTCTATGACTGGGTGACTGGAAAACTCTACCAGAGATTTGCTTTTGTCTTCTTCTTCAAATTCCGGGATCTCAACAGACTGGATAAGATCAGCTTGGAGTCGATGATCCTTCAAAAATATCCATATCTTCAGCAGCAGATTGGAAACATCTTACAGGATCCAGAAAAACTGCTGTTTATATTTGATGGTTTAGATGAAAGTAATCACCAAATGGATTTCACATCAACTCATTTAGCTTTTAATCTGAAAGAAATAAAACATCTTGGTGTGATTGTGGTTAGTTTGCTGAGGAAAGCTCTTCTAAACGGCTGCTCGGTATTAATCACCAGTCGCCCAACTAAAGTGGCATCGCTTGATAAAAGTGTTTTTCAAAGAGTGTCTGAGATCATGGGATTCTTCCCTAAAGAAAGACAGATGTACTTTGAACAATTTTTCCAAGATAAAATATTGTCAGAGAAGGCGTTTCATTACGTCAGGGAGAATGACACACTCTACACTTTCTGTTATATCCCATCCTACTGCTGGATCATTTGTACAGTATTATCAATGTGCTTCAAAGCCCAACCAACAAATAATGACTCGCTGATGTCATCATTGCCCAAAACAGTCACTCAACTCTTTGTGACTTTTGTCAGCAACATTCTGTCCAATCACAGCCTGGATAAATGTGGTGCTCGGGAACTGCTAATATCTATTGGGTGGATGGCAGAACATGGAGTAATGAATCACTTCATTGTATTTGATGAACGAGATATGCGATCATTCAATGTAGACACTTCCTCACATCTCATGTCAAGCTTTGTGATGGAATCTGACCAATCTCCTAATGTGACCTTCTCCTTCTTACATCTCACCATCCAGGAGTTTTTTGCTGCTTTGGTCCATTATCTTGATTATTCTCCTGAGAGGTTGCAGAGTTCCCTTGACAAAGCGAACATATATACTGAAATATTTCTCCGTTTTCTTTGTGGATTTTTGGATAGTTCTTCCCGGTCCCTTTTGAAATGTTTAGGAGAATTTCCCATTAAAGCTTTACAGGATGTAACCAGTTGGCTGCAGAACTCTCTTGCGTATGTCCAGAAAGACAGAGATGTTGATATAGGGAAATTCCTGAATATATTTGCCTACCTCTTTGAGTCTCAGAATAGGATTTTAGTAGAAGAAAGTCTGGGATCAAATAAAAATTTCACATTTGGCAGTGACTGTCATCTAACACCTGTGGACTGTACTGTGTTGGCTTTTGTCCTCAAATCCTGCCGAGAGACAGAATCACTTGATCTACACCATTGTAATATTCAGACTGAGTGCTGGGAGAGACTGGCCCCAGTTCTACACACTATCAAGCACATCAAGTAAGATTCTATAAATCACATACATGTTTCTATTTAAAAGTGAAATATTCATCTAGCTACCAAGCTAAACAAAACATTTATGTTAAAAAGTAATACAAAGTATATTAAAAAACATACACATAGGGGTGGTTCCATCATTTAAATAAGATATCAGGTAGGTCCTTATACCCATTTGTTTTGTCTGCCAAGACTTTGAGGAATGGATACTTGTTGGGGCATATTTAAGTAGACTGCCCCATTGGCAGATGTTTCAACAGAAACAGTGGGTAAAATATAGATCACATGGTAGTTTGAGGGTAAGATATGTTCATCAAGAGGTGATTGAGGATGAACAAGATTCTGGAGCAGTATCTGAGACGGCTTTTCCATCACCATTAACAAAAACAACAGCCAATGGAATTTCTGTGGCATCCCTCCAATACAGTTCTATACACTTGTAGGGCCTGAGTCGATAAGGAGAGCAAAGCATAGAGAAGGAATAACTCTGCACCTGGGCAAAACCATGTTGCATTGGAGGGGGGGGGGGTAAATTTAAAATGTAGGGACAAATTTATATTTGGGATAGGACATGTTATAGATCACCTTTAAATTTAAGTGTAAAAATAAAGCTATCAAGTGTTTGTGTACTAGATGAAAAAAACAGCCAGTATGCAAAATAATAAACTAATTTGCACCCCTTGCAGTGTAACATGGTTTGTCCCAGGGAACATTTACTCCTTTTTTTGCCTTACTTTCCTTAATGACTCAGGCCCATTATGTTGAAAGGTCACACTATAAATTTAGGCTAGATGCATGTCAACTTTACAGTCATTTAAAAAAAAAAAAGCAACGTGTGGCCCGTAGAATATATGTGAAGACCCAGTGAAGTTATTTATGCCCAGGGAATTTATTTCTGGTCGCTCATCATGGTCCAACACCCTATATCAGATGAGCCCTCTTGCATAGTGTAATCTCCTGGTTTTGCTTTGCAGCCTCTCTGCTACTGGCTTGAAGGATTCATATATTCATTTCATATCATCTGCATTAGAACATCATGAGTGCAGGATTCAACAGCTAATGTAAGTTGTTTTTTTTTTACTGTAAATTGTTTACCTCCATAATATGCTATTACCTTCTGTGAAATTCTACTTTTTTGACGAGAGTACACAGGTCATTGGGCTATTAAGGTTGTCCGCATCCTTCTCTCTCCTTACCCTAAAAAAAATTCTGAAGAAATCATATGACAAATGACATAATTATGATGACATTAGAGAGAACATTTCAAATAGTAATACATCATTGATGTCTGACATCACACAGTTCCTCTTTTTTTAATTTTTCTTATATAGTATATTATACATCCCATATGACATCAACGATTTCATTGCATTCCCTGTGGTCATTTAGGTAACCCTATTAACATATGCCAGCTGGTGGACTACCAAACACATTGTCACGGGCACTAGGAGTCTTTGCCCAGGATATCACCAGATGATGGACTTACCAGAGTAATATAGTTTGTACAATGGTTCTCTGGTAGCAGGGTGACAACGGAACAGGAGAAACAGCAGATGGTGAGAGAATGCTCGAGGAAAGTCTATGACTAGCAGCAACTGGTAATGAGTAGATGAATGTACACGAGGAACCAGATGGATAAGGGAACGTGAGGAAAGTCAGTGGTCTGCGTATAGCAAGTTGTACCACTGCTATAGTGAGGAGGAATGTCCAGGAGTAGCGAGGAGGTAGTGAGAGACAGCGGTCTGTGTATAGCGAATTGTACCGCTGTCTAGGTGAAGGAATGGAATCCAGGTGAAGGTAGGTAACAGGGAAGTCAGTGGTCTGCATATAGCAAGTTGTACCGCTGTCTAGGTGAAGGAATGAAATCCAGGTGAAGGTAGGTAACAGGGAAGTCAGTGGTCTGCGTATAGCAAGTTGTACCACTGCTTATGTGAGAGGAAACTTGAAACTGGTGTCACAGGGAACAGGAGTCAGTGGTCTCCGTCAGCAAGTTGTACCACTGCTATATATATGTGAGGAGGGGCACGAGGAGATGAATGTAAAGCAGAGTATACACGGGGCACACAGAACTTGATCCCACAATAATATCCACAATACAACGATAACTGACAAGCACTGCTTAAGTATACAAAGTCACAATAACTATCCAGGCAATAGGAAACAAAGTCAATGGTAACAATAGCTTCAGTGGATAGGAGGCTCCGGAGGAGAACACAACTCAGTCCAGATGGATATGCAATACACAAGCAAAGTCAATGGAAAGTATGCATACCGCGGTTCAGGAGAGCAGGCTGTCAGAGGGACGTGCAGGGATACCTGAACGGCTGAAGGCCGGCAGGAGGAGAGGCCACTGGAGGGTGGAAGCGGTAATCAGGTTGGTGCAGCGCACGGCAGGTAATCCAGAATGAACGAAGCAATACTCAGGAAGCAGTAGTAAGTGGAACTGGAAACATGAAGAACACGGGAGAGTTGAGGCTGTCTGGTATCCAGTAGTAGTGGTGAAGGCAGCGGAGCGCTGACACGATAAACCCAGGAGAGTTGAGACGATCAGGAACTCTGTAGTAGTAATGGAGGCAGCGGATAGGAATCAGCTGAGTGCAGACACGATGAACACAGGAGAGTTGAAGTGAGCAGGAACTCTGTAGAAGTAACGGAGGCAGCGGATAGGAATCAGCTGAGTGTAGACACGATGAACACAGGAGCGTAGAAGTGAGCAGGAACTCTGTAGAAGTAACGGAGGCAGCGGATAGGAATCAGCTGAGTGCAGACACGATGAACACAGGAGAGTTGAAGTGAGCAGGAACTCTGTAGAAGTAACGGAGGCAGCGGATAGGAATCAGCTGAGTGTAGACACGATGAACACAGGAGAGTTGAAGTGGTCTGGAAACCACAATAGAAGTAAACAGGAATCAGCAGGAGCAGAATACACGAGGAACACAGGAACACCTTCAGAGGCTCATGGGGAATGAGACTCCAAGATCAGGCAACCAGGTAATGATCACAGGTGGTTTAAATAGGGAGGGTTGCCTGATCATCCAATCAATTAAAAGCAACAGGTACTGAAGGTTTGAAAGGGCTGCACATGCGCAGACCCTCAGGATGGCGGACGGCCACGGTTCCTGAATACACGGGAAGTGGCACTCACAGTCCGGTGAGTGACACACATACAGATACTGGGCAGCATGGTGGCTTAGTGGTTAGCACTTCTGCCTTACTGCACTGAGGTCATGAGTTCAATTCCCCACCATAGCCTCCGGTTTCCTCCCACACTCCAAAAACATACTAGTAGGTTAATTGGCTGCTAACTTATTGACCCTAGTCTGTGTGTGTCTATATTAGGGAATTTAGACTGTAAGCCCAAATGGGGCAAAGACCGATGTGAGTGAGTTCTCTGTACAGCACTGCGGAATTAGTGGCGCTATATAAATAAATGGTGATGATGATGAAACATGGTTTGCTATTCACAGTGCACTTAAAATGGTACACCATCAGGTTTATTTACCTCTTATTTTATCACTTGTATCTGTCTAGTACCAGTTAGACCACAAAAAGCATATTTCTGATTGGTTAGTATAGTTCAGTGCACCTTTCAGCAACAGTTGGCAAATATTTTTCCATGTATTAAAAACCAAATCTACGTAAGTATTCATCATTGCAGAGAGGCAAAGGAGATAATAATCAATTTTAAGAAAACGGTTATCCTATCGGTAGCTTACTACTGTATGGCCACAGTTGTGGGGATGCTGAGAGGGGGGGGGAGGTACAGATTACTGGGGCCCTGGCCTCCACTGCCAATTAAGGTATTTTTTTTCTAAAATGACATTTTATTTTAAAATTCCTTTTTTTCTCTGACTTCGGGTAAAGTCTTTACTGGACGTGATGTGTCTCTGATAGTTACCCCATCAAGTGGTTCTCACCTGGGAGCAACCAGCACTGTGACACAAATGTGCGTGTTTTTAGAACTAAACGCAAGTCTTAAAAGATCAAGGGTCAACTAAGATGGAGCAGCACTTTGCTCCGGTTGGTAGGAACTTCAATTACTTCAATCTTCTCTTTGTTTCTTACTTTGTATATTCACTTGACACTTTCAAAATGTATTTTCTTGGGCTTCTTCTTATAACACTTCCATCATCAACTTGCTGATTTTCTTTTATACTCTGCTAGTGTTGGGTTTTTAGCTTACACTTGAAAATGGCCAGTTGGCTATATGACAAATGTTATAATAAAAGGTTGGGCTTCTTGTCACAAATTCCACAAGTATCCTTTTGTAGCTTATATTATATCTATGTTATGGAATGGTAAATTACCGTATTTCCCCATGTATAAGACGTACCTTTTTCCCCAAAATTTTGGGTCTAAAACCTGGGTGCCTCTAATACATGGGTAGCGGGGATACGTGGGGGGTGGCAGCATTACAATGGCAGTGTGGGGGATGGAGGGGGAGCGGGGCAGCGTTATAGTGACAGCAGGGGGATCCCAGGAGGAGGGGGGGCAGACACAGTGGCAGCGGGGATCACGGAGGAGGGGGACAGACACAGTGGCAGTGAGGATCCAGGAGGAGGGGGACAGAGGCACAGTGGCAGTGTGGATCCAGGAGGAGGGGGACAGACACAGTGGCAGTGGGGATCCAGGAGGAGGGGGCCAGGCACAGTGGCAGCGGGGATCCAGGAGGAGGGGGACAGAGGCACAGTGGCAGCGGGGATCCAGGAGGAGGGGGACAGACACAGTGGCAGTGGGGATCCAGAAGGAGGGGGCCAGGCACAGTGGCAGCGGGGATCCAGGAGGAGGGGGCAGAGGCACAGTGGCAGCGGGGATCCAGGAGGAGGGGGCCAGGCACAGTGGCAGCGGGGATCCAGGAGGAGGGGGCCAGGCACAGTGGCAGCGGGGGTCCAGGAGGAGGGAGGCAGAGGCACAGTGGCAGCGTGGATCCAGGAGGAGGGGGGCAGAGGCACAGTGGCAGCGGGGATCCAGGAGGAGGGGGCCAGGCACAGTGGCAGCGGGGATCCAGGAGGAGGGGGCCAGGCACAGTGGGAGTGGTGATCCAGGAGGAGGGGGACAGAGGCACAGTGGCAGCGGGGATCCAGGAGGAGGGGGACAGACACAGTGGCAGCGGGGATCCAGGAGGAGGGGGCCAGGCACAGTGGGAGCGGGGATCACAGAGGAGGGGGCCAGGCACAGTGGGAGCGGGGATCACAGAGGAGGGGGACAGAGGCACAGTGGCAGCGGGGATCCAGGAGGAGGGGGCCAGGCACATTGGCAGCGGTGATCCAGGAGGAGGGGGACAGAGGCACAGTGGCAGCGGGGATCCAGGAGGAGGGGGACAGACACAGTGGCAGCGGGGATCCAGGAGGAGGGGGCAGAGGCACAGTGGCAGCGGGGATCCAGGAGGAGGGGGCCAGGCACAGTGGCAGCGGGAATCCATGAGGAGGGGGGCAGAGGCACAGTGGCAGCGGGGATCCAGGAGGAGGGGGACAGAGACACAGTGGCAGTGGGGGGGGGGGGGGCGATTGCAGGGAGAGTGTGCTGCCATTACACTCTCCCTGCCTTTTTTGACAACTACCGTAATATTTTTTTTTTCAAATTTCGGGGTCAAAATGAATGTGCATCTTATACATGGGAGCGCCTTATACATGAGGAAATACGGTATATATGGTCATATATAATATGGTCTTTCTTACTACTGTAATATGGTAGAGCTCTCTTTGATGACTTATCATACCCTTATATTTCACAGGAGTGGGATGCATTATGTAATATGTTAATTTATACAGATAATGGTGACGTGAATTGCTAATTATACACTGACATGCCAGAGTTTATCATGCAAGTATTCTTGTCTTATACGGCACTTTTTGTCCTTTTTTTTCTAATACTTACAAGCAGCGACAAACACAATAAATTCAATCTATTTTTTTTCTCTTGCAGTTTGGCTACAAATATGCTGACAGATAATTCCTGCTCCCTACTGGCTTGTGCAATAATAAACAACCAATCATTGAGGAAACTAGACCTGTCTAATAATGATCTGGAAGGTCCTCTCTTCCGTGACTTGGTGACATCCCTGTCCAGTCCGACATGCGGTATAGAAGAGTTAGAGTGAGTATAATAGAACTGCATGGAAATGAGACATGTGGGACGTTGTATCAATGTATGAGATAAACAGAGAGTGCTGTTAGGGGTGGGGTACGAATTTACGGAGGTGATAAAACGACAGGTAGTAGGATGAAAAAAAATAAGCTAAAACTGACTTGCCCAACTCGTAATAAATGCTGACTGAGCTTAAGAATGACAAAGCAAGTCCCCGACAGTGTGCTAAGAAATCACCATCATCAGTAATAATGAAAACCTGTTTTGACGTCAATTTAAATTGCGACCTGTATATCAGTATTGTTAAACTGGCAATGCCGCTTCTCATCCGAGATAGCTCTCCAATGAGAAGCGTCATTAAGAGGTGTAAGGAATAGTTCCTACATTAGGTAGTGGAATAACAATTGTAGAAGGTGGTGGGGAAAGTGACTGTGAGTACTTTAGGACAGATGAATTATCAGCCACTAATATTAAATTCATCCATGACCGGCATTAGGTGACTGATTCTTCCTGTAAGGACACAAGGTTCTCAGACCACTCGGGCAACCAGTTAGGTGAAAAACCATAACTATGTTTTATTATGTAACAACACTCTGACTTATATATCTAATAAAATAATAGTAACAAAATGCTACATGTTTACCGTCAATTAATGTTCAGTACATTTTGTGACCATAATATCGTCCACTCCAGCCAGATCTGCGAATAGGTCAACGTCTCGAGGATGTTGACCGTATGCGCCAATGTAATCCGCATTATCTTTCAGAGCCAGCCTCTAAATAGTCATAAAAGCTCTCCTGCTCGGATTGTCTAGGTCAGTGGTTCCCGAACTGTGCACCGTGGCTCCCTGGGGTGCCACAGCGATCTCAAAGGGGTGCCGCAGTCAGGGCCAGTGGTAAGCAAGGTTGGGGACTACTTGGTAATTATTTTGGTGGTGCCTTGAAAAAATTTTGAAGACACTAAGGGTGCCTTGAGCTGAGAAAGTTTGGGATCCACTGGTCTAGGTGGTTTAGCTCAGCGACTTAGAATGGTCACAATATTATGTGGTCCATACCCCTTTATATTTACACATCTACCAGCTTGGTAGGACATGATTATCTGTCACCCCGCTTGTTAGGCAGGCAAACTGCTGCACCAATCCATGGCCACTTTCCCTCTGGTTAACGAGCAGGAAGGTCCCAGGAAAATAGCAGAATTGACAGCAACAATCCAATCCTTTTTGCAGGTTGTGTCCGAACATGACTCAGGCCCCTGGTGTTTATAATTGTTAAATGACAGATAACCCAATTGTGGGTTATGTTTACCTAATTATCTTGCTTTTAGTGCATGCTTCCCAGTTATTTGTGGACCCGATTTGGTACTCATTATTGCAATATACGAACTGTTTGTTTGTACTTTTTTTTTATTTGAATCTTACTCTCACACTTCAACGCAGTAGCGGGTGTGCGGTCATCAACTTGTAGAGCTTTAAGGTGACGCTTGAAATTGTCCGAAATGTCGTAGTTAAAGGATGGACTTCTTGCCACAAATTCTGGGCCTGATTCATTAAGAAACAGAAGTCTATTTACGTGGCGTATTTTGTGTATTTTCGCTCTGCGCCTGCATGAAACCGAGACTTGCGGCAGAGAACGGATTTCATGTTTGCACGTAAATGATAACTCCAACTGCCTACAATTTGAAGGGGACAACGGGGGCGGGAAGGGGTGAACTAAAGTTGGCAATGTACAGTAGGCCGAGCGGACGCACCAGCGGCCAATTCAAGCTCTGGAAATCTCTATGGTATGTGCTTTTTAGCCGTATAACTTGGTCCAGCTAAAGGACAGATATAAGTGCCGACTGGTAGTGTTGGCAGATATGTATGTATGCTACAACATGTGTTTGAACTAAATAAATGTAACGAAAACCCCACTTTTTGTCCCTTTCAATGTCTTCTTGCCTTTTTCATAATGAATATATTATTAATAGGAGAGAATAATTGTGTACTTTTCTGTGCATTTTGCTGGGACTTTAAATTACACATATGTATTGCATGTATACCATAGTGTGTCTGTCAGTCGCAACACGGCAAGTGCCATAAAGGTAGAGCGTACCTAGACCCGTATTCAACAAGAGTCATTTCTTCATATCCGCTTGTAGTTGAATACGGGCATACAAATTGCATGCATTCTTTTGTTAACACAATGTACATTTTTGCGTTCCTTAATGATTCAGACCCTCTGTGTCTTCTTTTGATTACTTTGATTCGCAATTCTTGAATGGTTCCCAGACACATTTTATATACGCTTACAGGGGCAAATGCAAGATTTGTAGAGGGGGGTTTTCCACACCACGCTGCCAGTGGGCGTGACCAGTATGCATGGGGGCGTGGCTATAATTTTAGAGAGTGCTTGGCTGCTCTTCAACTCTTCCTATCCCCATAATATACATGGGCAATGCTGCGTGCACTACTGTTAGGTGAACGCAGTGCTCCCTTTTCAAGCAGAGCTGTGTGAAGCTGGAGCAGGGTCCAGTCACCTCAATTACACAGTGCCCCAGGCTTGGAGGGGGGTTTCCAGGCACTATGCTATCCTATGGCTTACGTTGTGAAAGCATTGTTTCGAGATTTACTCATGCTAATATGTGGTGACATACATGTAATATTTTTTGTAGGAGGCGCATTATCCAATTTTTCATGAGTCAGAATCAGGTAATTTATGATGCAGAATATGATGACTTAAAATCTCTTGTTATGCACTAATCTTCTAAAAATAACAGTTTTCTTTTTGTAATATTCACAGATGGCAACAAAAATGTATCACTCAATCTATTTATTCTGATTTTTCTCCTGCAGTTTGAGCGTCAATATGCTGACGGACAGTTCCTGCTCCCAGCTGGCTTATGTAATAAAAAATAACCAGTGTCTGAGGAAACTTGACCTGTCTGGTAATCAGCTGGCAGGTCCTCACTTCTGTGACTTGGTGACAGCTCTGTCCAGTCCTACCTGTCGGATAGAGGAATTACGGTGAGTATAAACAGATCTTTACAGGAAGGAGACACGTAGGAGATCAATGTATGAGATACACAGAGAGTACTGATGTAATATAAAAATAATGGTCACCAGGTGCTAGAGAAGAAGGCAACCAATGAGGAATCATGGAATGCCAATACCAATAACACCTCATAGTAAATATTTGTTAAAAAAAACGCATAGTGTTGGACATAGAATTCCGCCAATAGCAATTGTGACTGGATCACTTATAAATAACTTATGGCATAAATTTATTTAAAGGAAAATAGCGCAGGGCTCTTATTTATATAATTGCACATGCACTTATTTTTGATATTGTGTATATTTTGTTAAGGGGAATCTTTAATTTCTGAGACCAGGGGGAGAAAATTATTTTTTTCTGTTTTAACCTTGCTAGAGGAAATACCTTTTTTCTGATGTGTATATCTGATACAATAAGCCTTTGTTTAGAAAGCCTTTTGTATATCATGGTGTAAGGATATGTCTTGTTTGGGGTTTGCAACATTTCTTGGGGAATTATTTTCTTTGGAGGAAATGTGTATTCTGCAACTCTTGGAAGAAAGTACTCATGCTAATCTCATGCTGATTAGACCTTTTGATGTGTGAGGGTCATAGGAAGATGCATGTAAATCTATGTTTTGGTAAACAGTTTACATCCTTATTCTAAAAATAGCCTGTAAGACTATATCGAAAATAGTATAAAAAGGGAGCCATTGTAAACTGAAATGTATCATTCTGATGTTCCATCTGACCTGACCACTGATACCTTTAATCAGTGGAACTGTCCTTGTCAGGACACTTGAGCAATAAACATCACTCTTTGCTTCAAGTCCCTGTTTGACAACTTCTTCAATATTGCTTTAATCCTGTGACCTACAGATTAGACCCTAAATTTAATCCGTCCTCTGGCTGTTTCTGAGGTTTGGACTCAGCTTTCCAGTACCAACTCTGCCGCTACCCAGCAGCTGGCCAGTGTGATAGGTCAGGGGGGATCCATCCACAGCACCCTGATCCATAATACACCGTCAAGGGTACCAGCCCAAGTGTACCAGAATGGGAGTACACTAGCAGTGACAGTTACCCAGAAGGAACGTGGTTCTGGGCGCCATAAAGGAGCCCAGTGGTGGCAGCAGGCTCCTCCTACTGCAGCAGGAGGGGCGTATTCGGAATAACGAAAGGAAACAGTGGCAAAGTAAGCCCAGCCGGTTCCCAGCAATAACAGACAGGGTGGCATAGGCGGTCCATCCAGTCACAGTAATACAAGTCTAAATTCCGATTGTGATAGAAATAACCTAAATCTAGAGAGCCAGTTTTACTAACAAACATAATTTATACTATATTTCTCAATAAAAAACAAAATTATATAGTAAAAAGAAAAACCTTTGCATTTTCAATGAGCAATATTGTTCAGTAAAATGTAAATAAAAACAACCGGTATTGACGGTGGACTCATAGATTAGTCCATGCAAGTTAAACCACTAAATTAGTCAGAACTAGTCACATAGGACCTTTGCAATAATACATTCTCATAAGATATTAGCCACTCACCACTCCCATCAGGACTCTATAATATTTAGGAAGCAACAGCCCAAAACAGCAACATATTTCATCAAGTCCTAGGTGTTAGCTGGATATGAGCAGCGGCGCACGCAGGGGGGGTTTCTGAGTCTCTAGAAACCCCCCCTGCGCTAACTAGGTGGCCACTGTCCTATACAGCAGCCGCGGCGCTGTCAAAGAAGCGTCCGCGGCGGTGCTGTAGTGTATACAGCACCGCTGCGGACGCTTCTTAGACGGCGCCGCGGCTGCTGTATAGGACAGCGCTGGCAAAACGGAGCTGCTGCGCATGCGCAGCAGCTCTCTCTCTGTTTTTTTTTTTTTTGGGGGGGTTTTTTGGGGTCGGCGGGGGGAAACCCCCCCCACCCGACAATCCTCCGTGCGCCCCTGATGAGCTTGAAATCGGTCTTCGGTGGCCATTTCCATTCAGTACGTCTACATACAAAGCTGTCAGGGTGAAAACAAAAGGATATTAAGACCCGTTCCTCCCAAAATTTGAGGTAACTGATAGATTCACTGTCTGCCGGTATTGCTGCAATGGTGAAGCTTTTTGTCCACTACATGTAGACCTTTTCACAGCCAACAGCCAACACTCTCTCATTGGTTAATATAAGTTTAGCGAGAGTGTCCCTTTGTTATCTACAATGACCTTTTCAGTACCTGCATTACAGGTGTCTCTCACAAAGCCACAAAGCTCTGATAGACCCTTTAGCACCCAAAGGTCTTTTCAATTAAGAATATTTTTAATTGCAAGAGCACCTGCAAAAAGTTAAAACCCAGGTGGCCTATTTCTCAAAGGGTTTTGTTTTTGCTTTGCTCTCTGTATTAATGGATTGCCATTGTTGAAACCTATGCTAACATTAAGAGGCACCCCGTGAATTTTGCATTCTTTTTTTTTTTTTTATAGCAGTAGAATGGAACACTAACACTGGGATCGTAGTCCCATACGTGCATTGGGCATTCTTAGTAGAGCAAAAATAGCCTTTACAGAGATAAGTACCTCTTATCAGTATGGATAGCTGTAAAGTATTCATACATTACAGTGAAAAGTACTTCTTTTAAATATAAACTTTAAAGTCAAAATAACAATATTTTTGATTAATGGGTCCCCACATGCTTTTATTGGGAGAAAGTCTGTCAGTGGCCACTCGCTAAACCAGCAATTCTCCTCAGATGTGTCTTATTTAACCTAGATTCTAATTTACATATTTAGTTCCTAGTTTTGCATATGAGTGCGTAACTATTGCATAAATATTCTAGCCCACACCGAAGATGCCATCATCTTGCTTCACTAGCCTATGTGGGTATTGTTGAGCAAGAATAGGTGCATGATATCACAGAACAGATTGTGCACTGTGGGTTGCGTTTGTACATTTTTGTAAATTAGACTTTGCCTATTCATATATTGCACAAAATAAGGAACGATCTTACTGTGTATACCGACTAGGGAGATTCAATTCCTGCACCTCAGCACAGTGGAGCCTAAACTTATGCTGCCTAAAGGTAAGTGTGGCGACAACTCCCCACCCCAATTCCCCCCATCTAAGACCTTCGCTATGTTCTCTAAAGAGCAGAGCAAAGGACCTCTACTGATCATCACATGTGCCGGACCACAGATGCCCAGTTGAGCTTCCTCACTCTGCTCATTTGAGACAGGGGCAAGAAGAGTTCTATTTGCTGATGACTGGGCAGCACGGTGGCTCAGTGGTTAGCACTTCTGCCTCACAGCACTGGGGTCATGAGTTCAATTCCTGACCATGGACTTATCTGTGAGGAGTTTGTATGTTCTCCCCGTGTTTGCGTGGGTTTCCTCCGGGTGCTCCGGTTTCCTCCCACACTCCAAAAACATACATACAAAGCCATGCTGCTCTAATCTCTTTTAGGTAGCAGATATCTCTATTTAAACCAACAGTCTATTTGGGAACATATGTAGCTGTGATCCCAGATATGAAATAGACAGTCTTGTAAGGGACACCACCGTCCCAGAGATAGGTAATTCATAAAATTCCAGACCTATAAATCCCAGTTCATTAGCTGACTAATATCAGCAAGTTGCATTCGTCATCAGGTCAGAAGCAAAAATAAATGCGCCGCACCTTAAATTGTTGGTGGCCACCTCTAGCTAAATAAGACTGGTCTGCTCTGTCAGAACTCTGTGTTTCAATTATTACCATCTTTCTGATACAGCAATGAAGTTCCAAGTTGAATGTTTCACTTCAAGTTTGGTAACAAATTATTAGTAATCGGGTTCAGTACCTCTAGCACATTTCTTCTCCTGGGGCAAGACTTTTCCAAAGAGAATATTACTGACTCCTAACAAGTTCCTGACACTTTTTCTCCTGCAGTTTGAGCGTCAATATGCTGACGGACAGTTCCTGCTCCCAGCTGGCTTATGTAATAAAAAATAACCAGTGTCTGAGGAAACTTGACCTGTCTGGTAATCAGCTGGCAGGTCCTCACTTCTGTGACTTGGTGACAGCTCTGTCCAGTCCTACCTGTCGGATAGAGGAATTACGGTGAGTATAAACAGATCTTTACAGGAAGGAGACACGTAGGAGATCAATGTATGAGATACACAGAGAGTACTGATGTAATATAAAAATAATGGTCACCAGGTGCTAGAGAAGAAGGCAACCAATGAGGAATCATGGAATGCCAATACCAATAACACCTCATAGTAAATATTTGTTAAAAAAAACGCATAGTGTTGGACATAGAATTCCGCCAATAGCAATTGTGACTGGATCACTTATAAATAACTTATGGCATAAATTTATTTAAAGGAAAATAGCGCAGGGCTCTTATTTATATAATTGCACATGCACTTATTTTTGATATTGTGTATATTTTGTTAAGGGGAATCTTTAATTTCTGAGACCAGGGGGAGAAAATTATTTTTTTCTGTTTTAACCTTGCTAGAGGAAATACCTTTTTTCTGATGTGTATATCTGATACAATAAGCCTTTGTTTAGAAAGCCTTTTGTATATCATGGTGTAAGGATATGTCTTGTTTGGGGTTTGCAACATTTCTTGGGGAATTATTTTCTTTGGAGGAAATGTGTATTCTGCAACTCTTGGAAGAAAGTACTCATGCTAATCTCATGCTGATTAGACCTTTTGATGTGTGAGGGTCATAGGAAGATGCATGTAAATCTATGTTTTGGTAAACAGTTTACATCCTTATTCTAAAAATAGCCTGTAAGACTATATCGAAAATAGTATAAAAAGGGAGCCATTGTAAACTGAAATGTATCATTCTGATGTTCCATCTGACCTGACCACTGATACCTTTAATCAGTGGAACTGTCCTTGTCAGGACACTTGAGCAATAAACATCACTCTTTGCTTCAAGTCCCTGTTTGACAACTTCTTCAATATTGCTTTAATCCTGTGACCTACAGATTAGACCCTAAATTTAATCCGTCCTCTGGCTGTTTCTGAGGTTTGGACTCAGCTTTCCAGTACCAACTCTGCCGCTACCCAGCAGCTGGCCAGTGTGATAGGTCAGGGGGGATCCATCCACAGCACCCTGATCCATAATACACCGTCAAGGGTACCAGCCCAAGTGTACCAGAATGGGAGTACACTAGCAGTGACAGTTACCCAGAAGGAACGTGGTTCTGGGCGCCATAAAGGAGCCCAGTGGTGGCAGCAGGCTCCTCCTACTGCAGCAGGAGGGGCGTATTCGGAATAACGAAAGGAAACAGTGGCAAAGTAAGCCCAGCCGGTTCCCAGCAATAACAGACAGGGTGGCATAGGCGGTCCATCCAGTCACAGTAATACAAGTCTAAATTCCGATTGTGATAGAAATAACCTAAATCTAGAGAGCCAGTTTTACTAACAAACATAATTTATACTATATTTCTCAATAAAAAACAAAATTATATAGTAAAAAGAAAAACCTTTGCATTTTCAATGAGCAATATTGTTCAGTAAAATGTAAATAAAAACAACCGGTATTGACGGTGGACTCATAGATTAGTCCATGCAAGTTAAACCACTAAATTAGTCAGAACTAGTCACATAGGACCTTTGCAATAATACATTCTCATAAGATATTAGCCACTCACCACTCCCATCAGGACTCTATAATATTTAGGAAGCAACAGCCCAAAACAGCAACATATTTCATCAAGTCCTAGGTGTTAGCTGGATATGAGCAGCGGCGCACGCAGGGGGGGTTTCTGAGTCTCTAGAAACCCCCCCTGCGCTAACTAGGTGGCCACTGTCCTATACAGCAGCCGCGGCGCTGTCAAAGAAGCGTCCGCGGCGGTGCTGTAGTGTATACAGCACCGCTGCGGACGCTTCTTAGACGGCGCCGCGGCTGCTGTATAGGACAGCGCTGGCAAAACGGAGCTGCTGCGCATGCGCAGCAGCTCTCTCTCTGTTTTTTTTTTTTTTGGGGGGGTTTTTTGGGGTCGGCGGGGGGAAACCCCCCCCACCCGACAATCCTCCGTGCGCCCCTGATGAGCTTGAAATCGGTCTTCGGTGGCCATTTCCATTCAGTACGTCTACATACAAAGCTGTCAGGGTGAAAACAAAAGGATATTAAGACCCGTTCCTCCCAAAATTTGAGGTAACTGATAGATTCACTGTCTGCCGGTATTGCTGCAATGGTGAAGCTTTTTGTCCACTACATGTAGACCTTTTCACAGCCAACAGCCAACACTCTCTCATTGGTTAATATAAGTTTAGCGAGAGTGTCCCTTTGTTATCTACAATGACCTTTTCAGTACCTGCATTACAGGTGTCTCTCACAAAGCCACAAAGCTCTGATAGACCCTTTAGCACCCAAAGGTCTTTTCAATTAAGAATATTTTTAATTGCAAGAGCACCTGCAAAAAGTTAAAACCCAGGTGGCCTATTTCTCAAAGGGTTTTGTTTTTGCTTTGCTCTCTGTATTAATGGATTGCCATTGTTGAAACCTATGCTAACATTAAGAGGCACCCCGTGAATTTTGCATTCTTTTTTTTTTTTTTATAGCAGTAGAATGGAACACTAACACTGGGATCGTAGTCCCATACGTGCATTGGGCATTCTTAGTAGAGCAAAAATAGCCTTTACAGAGATAAGTACCTCTTATCAGTATGGATAGCTGTAAAGTATTCATACATTACAGTGAAAAGTACTTCTTTTAAATATAAACTTTAAAGTCAAAATAACAATATTTTTGATTAATGGGTCCCCACATGCTTTTATTGGGAGAAAGTCTGTCAGTGGCCACTCGCTAAACCAGCAATTCTCCTCAGATGTGTCTTATTTAACCTAGATTCTAATTTACATATTTAGTTCCTAGTTTTGCATATGAGTGCGTAACTATTGCATAAATATTCTAGCCCACACCGAAGATGCCATCATCTTGCTTCACTAGCCTATGTGGGTATTGTTGAGCAAGAATAGGTGCATGATATCACAGAACAGATTGTGCACTGTGGGTTGCGTTTGTACATTTTTGTAAATTAGACTTTGCCTATTCATATATTGCACAAAATAAGGAACGATCTTACTGTGTATACCGACTAGGGAGATTCAATTCCTGCACCTCAGCACAGTGGAGCCTAAACTTATGCTGCCTAAAGGTAAGTGTGGCGACAACTCCCCACCCCAATTCCCCCCATCTAAGACCTTCGCTATGTTCTCTAAAGAGCAGAGCAAAGGACCTCTACTGATCATCACATGTGCCGGACCACAGATGCCCAGTTGAGCTTCCTCACTCTGCTCATTTGAGACAGGGGCAAGAAGAGTTCTATTTGCTGATGACTGGGCAGCACGGTGGCTCAGTGGTTAGCACTTCTGCCTCACAGCACTGGGGTCATGAGTTCAATTCCTGACCATGGACTTATCTGTGAGGAGTTTGTATGTTCTCCCCGTGTTTGCGTGGGTTTCCTCCGGGTGCTCCGGTTTCCTCCCACACTCCAAAAACATACATACAAAGCCATGCTGCTCTAATCTCTTTTAGGTAGCAGATATCTCTATTTAAACCAACAGTCTATTTGGGAACATATGTAGCTGTGATCCCAGATATGAAATAGACAGTCTTGTAAGGGACACCACCGTCCCAGAGATAGGTAATTCATAAAATTCCAGACCTATAAATCCCAGTTCATTAGCTGACTAATATCAGCAAGTTGCATTCGTCATCAGGTCAGAAGCAAAAATAAATGCGCCGCACCTTAAATTGTTGGTGGCCACCTCTAGCTAAATAAGACTGGTCTGCTCTGTCAGAACTCTGTGTTTCAATTATTACCATCTTTCTGATACAGCAATGAAGTTCCAAGTTGAATGTTTCACTTCAAGTTTGGTAACAAATTATTAGTAATCGGGTTCAGTACCTCTAGCACATTTCTTCTCCTGGGGCAAGACTTTTCCAAAGAGAATATTACTGACTCCTAACAAGTTCCTGACACTTTTTCTCCTGCAGTTTGAGCGTCAATATGCTGACGGACAGTTCCTGCTCCCAGCTGGCTTATGTAATAAAAAATAACCAGTGTCTGAGGAAACTTGACCTGTCTGGTAATCAGCTGGCAGGTCCTCACTTCTGTGACTTGGTGACAGCTCTGTCCAGTCCTACCTGTCGGATAGAGGAATTACGGTGAGTATAAACAGATCTAAATATTCTAGCCCACACCGAAGATGCCATCATCTTGCTTCACTAGCCTATGTGGGTATTGTTGAGCAAGAATAGGTGCATGATATCACAGAACAGATTGTGCACTGTGGGTTGCGTTTGTACATTTTTGTAAATTAGACTTTGCCTATTCATATATTGCACAAAATAAGGAACGATCTTACTGTGTATACCGACTAGGGAGATTCAATATGAAAGATATATGATATGGCAAGACTTTTCCAAAGAGAATATTACTGACTCCTAACAAGTTCCTGACACTTTTTCCTGCAAACCTCTTTAATTAGCCATCTTCTGTGCTGATTAGCCGTTTTCAGTGTCTCAGTATCCCTAACAATAAAAATACAAATCACAATATAAATGCCAATACGTTTTAATACACCATAATTTAACTTCTATTCTCATTCCGATATTATCGATTAAAATTACTTTTAAAATCCAAATCAACTGTTTCACTGTGTGTTAATCTTAAATGGAACCTAATTTATATAGGCATATTATGTGACTACTTAATCAGTATTAATCCATAAATGGACTAGGGGGTAAATTTATCAAGCTGAGAGTTTTCCGGCGAGTTTGAAAAACCAATCAGATTCTAGCTATCATTTATATAGTGCATTCTACAAAATGAAACCTAGAATCTGATTGGTTGCTATAGGCAACATCTCCACTTTTCAAACCCGCCGAAAAACTCTCACCTTGATACATTTACCCCTAGGTTTGGTCATTTTTTCTGCAAAAGTGGCATTTGGGAAATTCAGATAATTACACAAACCGATCATTACATTTTTTTAAACTCTTCTTTGGCTTTTAAAAATCTGAGTTGCAAATACAATACTTGGGCAATGTGATCATACTGGTAGGCAGCACATATTTAATGTACATACACACCTCGCAATTCATTATTAGATGTATGCTTAGGTTTTATTCTGCTTTTTCTACAGATTGAGGAATACTGGCCTAACAAACAATGCTTGTCATTTGGCTTATACAGTAGGAAATAACCAGTCCCTGAGGAAACTTGACCTATCTAATAATGACCTGGCCGGACCTTGCTTAAATGACTTGATGACAGCTCTGTCCAGTCCTACCTGCCGGATAAAGGAATTGGAGTGAGTATAATGAGTATATTAAAATTGGTGGTACTTGGTAGTGTATATCCTTCACCTGTTCGATTTCTATTTCCCTTTGATTGTGTGTGTTGTATCTTGCAGTCTTGAGGGAACCCAGCTGACAGATGAACAGGCTCCGCTGCTGATTTTACTGAGCAACAGCACAAACCTCACCTATCTGGATCTGAGTTCCAATTGTTTCCAGGACCGCGGCTACAACGTCATCAAGGAACTTATATGGAGATCTAGAAGCCTAGAAGAGATCAGGTATATAGAGCTTATTACTATTAAAATGATTAGAAGAAATGAGAGCACTACATAAGGTAATACTGCAAAATATTAAAAGGTGCCCATTTACTGCACCATGTAGGCATTTAATAAAATACTCATCTGCTTAGAGGTCTTGAATGGTACAGAAAATACAGGAACCTTTAGAAATAAGGAGCCCATTATAGTGTAGTAAAATCAATGTTTTTAATAACAGTTAATAGCAAATAGCACACAGAAGGAGAGAGCCTCCCTTAGATGCTGGTATACAAACAGATCCAATAACCAAAGCTGCCAGATAAAACTATCATCATCAACATTTATTTATATAGCGCCAGCAGATTCCGTAGCGCTTTAAAATGGTCACTGTTCAGATCATCTACATCTCTTCCGCCCTCAATTTCTACAAACTGTGCCATCCTGCCTATGCGTTTCTTGTATAGAACACTTCGTCAGGGGTTGGCACTATGGTGGGATTTAAATTCTCAGACATGAGCCACTGAATATCACGGCGATGTTCGGCTGCACTCATGTCCTGGTACTATAGTACCCGAACATCATAGATTTTCCAGTGCACCTTGTGGCACGGTGGCACGGTGCCATTGCTGCCATACTGGAGGAACTCAGTGGCACATCGTGGGGAATTGAATTCTCCCTTGTATGTCTTAGAACCAGTTTTAATATTTCTAATAATGTTCTTTTATTCCAGCTCCTCATTGTCTTTTGCATACATAGAAGAGCTAACAGATACACTATGTTAAATAGACAACAAAGGTGCTGTTACAATAAATGACACTTCTGAAACTGTGTGTCTGGTAGTGGTACTAAAGTTGTGGATCTCTTCTTCATAAATTTACAGATATTGAGCAATGTGAACATAGATAACTACAGTTTTACATAATTTGCTGAAGCCAAATAATATTTTTTTTGTTTGGATTTTTGATGTGTTGAATTCTAATTTAAATAGGGGCCAATATTGATTTAAGCCACTGCTATTTTTATAGTGACTGATGGGCCTAATAGAGAATGTTTTACAATTATTTTCTATTGTCTTTAAAAATTGATTCATTTTTCCTTCTTGGAGGTGTTACCCATAGCGACCAATCAGATTCCAGCTATCATTTATCTACCACATTCTATAAAATTATAGCTAGATTGTGATTGGTCGCTCTGGGCAACAACTCCACTTTTCTTTTTTAGAAGCTATAGTAAAATTACCTCTAGATATTACCAGACAGGCAAAGGGGGAGATTTATTAAGCAGTGGTTTTGTGTGTGGTTTGCAACCTATCACATGTGTTTTCAGTGCCAAATCACCGGATTTACTAACCTGTGGTTTGGATACTGAAAGCTCAAACCGCAAAGTTGCAGGCCACGTGCACACGGTTCTAATGATAGTGTTTATCAGGTTTAGTCTTAAGACCAAACTAAAGAACCTTAGTGCTAGGAAATCTTCTTCTTGGAGCAGTTAAAAAAGGGAATCTTCATCCATAACATAATCTTCATCCATAACATACTCTTCATCCATAACATAATCTTCACCCATAACATAATCTTCACCCATAACATAATCTTTACCCATAACATAATCTTCATCCATAACATAATCTTCATCCATAACATAATCTTCATCCATAACCTAATCCAAATGGAAATTAAAATGAAAACATAGGAAAATAACCCATCTGCTACTTAATACTATCTGGCATAAAAGTAACGTTATGCTACAAATATGTTCCTGGCGCACAATACAATGTAGTGCAGTGGTACAGTATGTTATCTATTTTCGCTCTATGCACGCGCAAAAACAAGACTTGCGACAGTCTCTGGTAAAAGTAAATTATCTGGTAAATTAGCAAAGATTAAAGCAGTTTCAGGAAACTGCAAATATTGATAGAGGCGACTTGTTGGTTTTCTGATTGTAATGTATTTACAACTAGATTGTAAGTTCTCACAAGCAGAATCCTCATAAGGTTCTTCTTCTCTAATAATAATAATAATAATAATAATAATGGTATACTTGTTTCTCTCTTCTAGACTTTATGGCATTGGATGGTCAGAGAAAAAAAAAGATGACCTGATGGACATGCAAAGGCCAAATCTGAAGATATTATTGGATATTCCATATTGACAAAATTTGGCAGCCTGTGAACTCACATGCAGCTATCAGACTATTGTAGAATGGAAAGAGGGACATGAAAATTTCACTGGGAACACAGTCTCTGATATCTTTAGCTTAGAGTGTGTTCTTTAAGTTTTTGTTACAAACAGAGTATGAGATAAAGGAAAGACAATGTTTAAAAATAAATACGCCAACCCCCCCCCCCCCCAAAAAAAAATCTACCTCACTCGTATTATTACACACAAATGCTTATCTTGGCGACAAAAAGTTGTTGCTGTAATGAAACATTATTTAAGTGCATTCAATGTTTTTCTTTTTCATTTCCTTTTTTCATTTTGCTAATAATAATGGGTATTGCCCCAAACACAATCGACCTTGTCAATATGCTGGCTAGACACTAAAAGGTTTGTAAGCAAATGTTGACATATTCAATATACATTTTTTTTAAAAAAAATTTACTAACAGGAGAAGTGTCAGCCATTCATTTATTATTCTGTCCGTGCATAGCATGCCGCTATTATTTAATTTGTTATATTGATATATCTCGAGATGTGTTTACAGGTCATCTGTAAGTCTCTTTGGGATGTTGGACACAGAGGTGAAAAATCGATTCAGGCTCCATACTCATGTAATCCTGGAGACTGTAAAGATTGTTCAGAGTGGCTCTTGAGTCTACAATCGGCATCCACACTGCAATCACTGACTAAATTGTTGACTACGCTAAATATCTGTGTGTCTCAGTAATTCCAGACCACAGTAGCTATGGTGGCATAAATGTCACAGACTGCTTTTAGTCATGTAGTGAAGCTGGTGCTACGGACATTCCTGTAGTGCATCAGGCAGCTCATTGAACATAAATTTGATGAATTTACTCTAATGAAGTTAATGAATAATTACTTCTAAAAGTAAAAAATGTAACTAGTGTAGAATTTAATTGGTGCAGTCACAGTACACAATATGACGGCAACAAGATGGTTATAGTCAGGGTATAAATGTGTTTATTGTTTGCAAATGGGGCAGTCGCACTGCCCCAGAATGTTCGCACTGCACCAATTCATACAGACAATCAATACATACATTAGGAGTGTGCCCCACATGGGAATGTGCCAACAGCAAGTAGAACAATTTGAAGATCTGAATTC
The DNA here is from genome assembly GCF_038048845.1 of Mixophyes fleayi. NCBI lineage: Eukaryota > Metazoa > Chordata > Amphibia > Anura > Limnodynastidae > Mixophyes > Mixophyes fleayi. The sequence goes on along the minus strand of NC_134413.1, from coordinate 78,820,650 downwards.
TGATGATGAAGGCTAATGGTAAAGTCCAACTACCATAAAAGGTCCTGCTAACCTAGATGTAATACTCCATTCCACATCCATCTTCCTATGTGTTCAGGTCCAACTTCTTCTCTGGAAAATGTTCGATATGAGATTCTGGAAGTAAGAAAGAGAATATTTCAACATATGTTAGCAAACAGTTTAAAAATATTTCCAAAGCTGTCTCTAGAGCTATTTATCTTAGATTGTATAGACTATTTAAAGTACTTTCAAAGCTGAAGGTTACCTGCATGGTCAGTAGGGACAGGGTTCCATTATGAGAAGATATGGTAAGATATAGGTAAAAAATGTTTTATAGATAATGGAGTCACGGCTCGGAATTTTGGAAGGGATGGGCCAGGCCAGTTTTGGTTATTTTCTGTGAGTTTCCACTTTGTGTGACACTCTGTTCAGGGTGCCTCCCTTGAGGAATGTATAGGGTATCACTCGTATACAAATGTGTTAGTGTGGGAGGAGGATAAAGAAGGTACAAAGGAAGTATAGTGGTTTGAGCATCAGACAATGATGAATAACTGATAGAAAACTGAAAAAGCAAAGATATATAGTAAAAAAAGTAAAACATAATAAGGATCTTTAAAGTAGGGCAATAATTGGCTGAGAGTCATCTATTGTAGCCCTAGAGCCCCACCACATCAGTGTAATAGACATGGCCATATTGTCCTTTAGTGAAGAGCATGCATCTTCTCTGTGGAACTTACTTGAGCTCTTTCAGGCTGAGTGACCTCAGAATTTGTTCCCTGATGTGATCTGAGATAGTATTACGGTTCAGATCCAAATGTGTGAGGTTGCTGTTACTCAGTGATGCTAATAATGGAGCATATTTGTCTGTCACCTCAATCTTCTCGAGCCTGTAGAAGATATACAGAAACTATTTTAAATTAATAATTCATGATAAGTTCTTCTTATATAACCTAGAGCATACAATTAAATTATGGCTTCTACCAGTCTCACTTTAAATAGCAGAGAAAATAAGTTCATATAACTCCAAAATGTTTATTCTGGAGGGGTAGTTCTTCATTTGGAGACAAATGTCTTGTCTATCGTTGTATTACCAAACTGTTTCTCTTTTGGGTATCTGTTTATATCTATATCTATATCTTTCTTGTCTGATCTTGATTCAAAATATTGTTTTGAGATTATCTAAGCATCTGTCTTTTAGGCCTTTATAAAGACTTTTGGGTGTGGCCCACAAGCCAGCTCTTGCTAGATGTAAGTCCCTGTACCGGGAAGGAGAGTTCATCTGATTTTACCTGCATTTTACTGGTGTTTCAAGCATATAGGTCAGGGTAGGACCTGCATACAATGACGTCAGGATGCAAGCTTAAATGTTTTCATAAAAATATGAACCAATACTTCATGTTTTCATTTTGCTAGATAAACACAGATAGGCAGTGTTAAGGACAAGCACTGAGAACAACTGTCTTTTTGCTTTGTATACATAAAGGGCATTTATATTGCCGTGAAGCTGGTACTGTGTATAATTTGGGATTAACCGGTTATTTCTTCTGATGTATAATACCGATAGCAGTTCTGTGTATAAAGGAAATGTAGGGTGTAAACTGTATTAGTGACCAGAATAACCCAACCAAGTCACCCAACATTACATTATCTATTCATACCTAATGTTTCTGCTCCTCATGCTAAATAGTCACCTCCCTAATGATATGTGAACACATGTAGAATAATTCCATCCAATTAATTCCATATATAGTAGATCCCTTATACTTACATTAATACCTCTATTCTGCATGTTGAACTGGACAGAGCTCCTATCAAGTCACTGAAGCGAGGACCAGACAGATTATTAAATGACAAGTCAAGTCTCCTTAGCGACTGATTTCTATGTATTGCCATTGCCAGCTGGTAACAGGAATCATCCGTCAAGCTGTTGTCTCTCAAGCTGTAGTAAAAAATAAGAACATGGACAGCAATAAATAATTGTTATATCTTTGTTAGTATTGCCAAACCAAACACACTCAACATTGAACAGCACTGAAAAAATATAGTTACAATAAATTTATTTATATATATGTGCGTGTGTCAAAATTCTACCAAATTAGATCAGAATTTATTTGCATAGTATATTTATACTATGAAATTAAAACTCTTATTTAAATATGCTTATAAAAACACATATAAAATGTCACTCAGCATAAAAAAGAGGTTAAACAACAGAACATATAATCCAACAGTAAGTGGTATCAGAGTATAATTATTACATAAGTACTTGATTTTAACTAGATGCAAGGTATAGTAACAAACAGAATGTAAAAATTGTTATTATTCGGCAACTGAAACAGTTTGAGCGGCTCTGAATTCCAATCGCATACCGGTATTACCCACGTGGGGGATTTGCAAGCTGTGGCTTCTGTGTTAAGATAACTTGAACAGTATAACATAAACTGTCTTAAAATTCCAATCAAGAGCCAATATTACCCATGCTGGGAGTTTGCAAGTTGTGACCACTGTGTTTAGATACCTTGGGAATATTACTGGTGCCAGAGATAATCCAGTACTGGAACCAAGTGCCTTGTTGTCATTGGTAGGCACCAACGTTATTTATAGCCTAGCCGTTAGAATCCTGTGCCTTCAGCTCAAATATCCCAATCTGTACAGCTAGAATATCTGATATTACCAATTGCTGATTCCACACTCAACTTCTATGCTAACATTCTCAATGTACCCTTTAGTCCTGCATTTCGCCTATAATGTTTGACCTTTTTTAAGCAAATGCCCTGGTAAATAATCTGACAGGAGGAACACACCTCGTTGTTATTTAATTAGAAGGTGTGCTCACATTAAATAGCTCATATTAGTAAATCCATAACATGAGAGCTTCATCAACTCCCCCACAAACTTCTCACACTCACCCACTTCCACCCCCATACCTGTGCTTTGGACCCCAGTTAGTGCAGTCCATTGCTATTACAATGGAAGTTGCTGCCACCAATCACGAGACCAACTGGTACTTTGGCATGCTGCTCTGATCCATGAAGCATTCAGGAAAGATGTCGGAGACACGGTGCCAATGCTCACAGTGGGTCAAATGATTGGTAGAAGAAGATCTGCTAGAATGGTGAGATGTATAATTAGCGCATTCTGCCAAAACTATTATAGATCTCGTATACTCACATTAATTCCTGTATTCTGCAGGTTGGACTGGACAGAGCTGTCATCAAGTCACTGAATAGAGGACCAACAAGATAGCTTCCAATCAGGCTAAGTGTCTTCAGGGACTGGTTTTTACTTAGTACCAATGCCATCTGAATGGAGGAACTGTCTATCAGTCTGCCATTACAATTGAAGCTGCAGGAGAAACATAAAACAATAAAGAAGATTGTTATAGAGCGTACTGGGAGTCTACTTGAGAAGGAACTTTGCTCTCAGGTGCTGTCCTTAAAACATAGGTTCTCTTTGAGCAGTGAAGCATTGAAGATGCACATGTTCAACTAGACAGTGTTCTCCTTTCTACCCATTCTCCATGACCTTATTGTAACACTATGTAGGTTCTACATGGATAAGCATTAGGGTACAAGATCTTTACTAATATAGCCATGACCAAGGCTAAGAGACGAAGAACCTAAGAATATGTCACAAATACATGGCAGTGTCAAGGTTAAGGTCAGTTGGTAATGACCATAAGACAATCAGTAATCTAGACAAAGCCAATAACATAACACTCTAAATGACCCAACAATGTACCAGTGTTATAAAGCACAATACAGACAGGACAAGGTTTAAATCGACCAAAATGTTTGAGACAAGGTGCGTGAAACCGAAACCATTGGCATATATGGGCCTAGATGCATCACATCATGTCCCATTACACTACCCACAGATAGATATGTTACACAACAATATGATAATCTACGCACAATAGTGGATACCTGCTAGAGGACGTGCAAATGCAGGTTGTTGCTGTGATACAAGGCACTGTGTGTGATAGAATTCCAAGCAACAATGTGTCCTATTTCTGCATTTTTGATTACACTGATTTATGTGCATATAAAAAATGTGCATTTCCATGTAAAGTGTGTTTATATTGGACGAAAAGACGTTCCTTTGAAAGTAATTACCATTGCCTAATCACCATCACTTCAAAAGTCATGTCAAAATCAATAGGTCTACGGAATCTGCTGGCGCCATATAAATAAATGTTGATGATGATGATGATGATGATAGGTCTTACAAGGTTTTCTCTGGGCGCATACTAAACTGACAACACTCCCATATTGTACAGTATTCACCTCTTGATGCTCATTAAAATATCCTACACTGATAGTATTGAGTTTCAACCGCTTCTTGTGATATTTTGGAAAATTGTGCTGATACTTGCTGTGCACTGTTCTGAATAATTCTGGGTGATACCTGTTAAATGCAAGTTGACCCTTGGTAGTCTTTGTCTGCCTGGGGTTAATCAAGCAGGGTGTGGGGACCTCCTAACATTGCTGGAATTAAAAGTCTATAAATGGGACATAGTTGTTACATTTTCTTAAGTGAATCTGTAATGATTTATCTATGTCCTCTATCCGGGGCAGCATGGTGGCTTAGTGGTTAGCACCTCTGCCTCACAGCACTGGGGTTTGATTCCCAACCATGGCCTTATCTGTGTGGAGTTTGTACGTTCTCCCTGTGTTTGCTTTGGTTTCCTCCGGGCGCTCTGGTTTCCTCCCACACTCCAAAAACATATTGGTAGGTTAATTGGCTCCTATCAAATTGACCCTACTCTGTCTGTGTGTGTGTGTTATGGAATTTAAACTTTAAGCTCTGTTGGGGCAGGGACTGATGTGAGTGCGTTCTCTGTACAGTGCTGCGGAATTAGTGGCGCTATATAAATAGATGATGATAATGATCTCTTGTCCATCTATGATATTTTGATCCCGTATTTTTATTTATTTAATTCCCACTTATGTCACTCTTTCACATGATGTGTTCTCAAGATGATGTGTTCATCGCATGTACATTTTTGCCTATCCCTGCCAAATTAATTTGTTATACTCACATTAACTCCTCTAATCTGCAAGTTGGACTGGACAGAGCTGACATCAAATCACAGAAGTTAGGACCCTCTAGTCTGTTATCGGTCAGGTCAAGTTTTCGGAGAGACTGACTGTTGCTTAGTGCAGAAGCTAAGTGAGAACATGAGTTGTCCGTCAGGTTACTACGAATCAAACTGTAGACGAAAATCAAAACAAATACAGATTAATTTTGAACATCCTTCATCAAGTATTCCTGGAATTAACACTACAGTACCTTTGTCTATTATAGAAATAGCTCACATAGAGGCGAACTGCTAATTTAAAAGGAACAGGATGATGAATTTTTTGGTCTACTGGATGTAATGTCCTGTTATTATTTAAGATTATTAAACATATTTTATGATTTTGTATTATATGAGTGGCAAAATAGATGAAGCAAATAGTTAGTGGACTGCAAGTGAAGAATAGATGTATCATATATATTCACTAACCTGCCCATGTGATATGAAACCATCCTAATCCATATGAACAAGTCACGGATGGTGACCATTTAGACCAGTGGCCAAAATTTTGATTCATAATTTCATATCAGTGTTGATTGAAAAAACTGGTCTATAACTGGTACAACCTATTAAATTTCTACTTTCTCACAGCCTCAACAAAATGTGAGCTAAAATCTCAGTAATATCTCTTAGATAAACCAATGCATACCAGGCAATGTATTAGTCTTATTTGATTTGATGACATTTTGAATAACCTCTACTGAAATTTGTGCCTCTAGAACCTATGATGTTTACTCTGTCAATCTAGGCAGGTTTACAAGCATCCAAAGAAGGGTAGGGAGATCATATTGAGATATATGGAAATAGATCTCACAACCTCTATCTGTATACTACTGAGTTCCCCCTGTGTACAGTCCAGCAATACCAGGTAAACTAAATAAACTTAACATTTCCAACCTGACGTGTCTTCGTCCTGTAGAGAAATCTTACACTTACATTAATTCCTCTATCCTGCATGTTGGACTGGAAAGAGCTCTCATTAAGTCATTGAAGTGAGGTCCCTCTTGGTTGTTATAAGACAGGTCAAGAGACCTCAGGGATCGGTTACTACTTATTGCAGATGCCAACTGGGAACAGGAACTGTCGGTAAGACCGTTATCACTCAAACTGTAAACGGAGAGCAGAACATCATAAGAGATTTAAATATCCAGTGTTCTAGTGTAAGATCTACTGTTCACTCAGTCTGAGATAGAATATAGTTATTTCTTGTTTATTTTAGCAAGCAATTTTAACCTTGAATTACATTTGACACTGTTTTCACAAATGCTTGTGAAGTTGTATTAAGTGCTGATGATGAAGGTGAACAGTCATGGAACTAGATTCAGCTGCCATTTATCAGACATATGATTAGGCTAAAATAAATTGTCTACACTACCAACCACATTTGTGGAGTACAACGCCCCCATGCTACCCAGTAAAACAAATGTAATTTATCATAGGCTGAAAACCAGACATTGCAATGGCTGTAAGTTCTCTATCACCAACAACTTTACAACCAAGACCCAAGAAACACCCAATTCAAGAAACAAAAAACCCATATATTATTTAAATGGCCAGACACCATTGTAAGCTGAAGGTAGTTGGTTTGGAATTTTTTCACGAGTGAGATGGATACCATGGCAATGGTTAAATGTGTATTTTGTGTACAAAGCTGAAACTGCCTGCTGCTACGACAGAGATTATAGGTAACAAATAAGAAGTGAGTAGATTGAATCAGAGATGGGATCCTGCAAATTGGAACAAATTGCGAAAGCAATAATTTTGCAGTGATGTGTGAGTTTTGGACAAAAATATTACCAAATTGGGATGAACTGAATTTCTGGGTCTTCGTAGAGCATTGAAGAAGACTACTTACCAGAGCTTCTGGATCTTACAGTTAGGATGAATTAATGTAGAACATATGGACTTTACACCACCGTCCTTCAGATTATTGTCACGAAGGCTGAAGATAGTAAATGACAGAGTAATCATTATAAGCTACCATAGTGAGAGAGGCTCATAATTTAACAGGTAAATAATAATTGGTACATATATGATATAGGTCTAGCTTTGCTGAGTTAAGGATAGTTGTGAAAATCAGATGCCGAAATAAAGCCTGCTTTATGTAGAGTATATATCAATTCTATTGTATCATATAATAAAACACAGTACAAAATCATCTTAATACATGAAAAAAAATTAAGGTTTCTAAACACATTCCAGAGGGCAAAAATTATTAGTTTGATCTCTATAATTACAGAAAGAAAAGGATTCATATTTCATTTTTACCTCAAGTCCTTTATGGTGTGTAGAGCTGGTGTAAGTCTCTCCAATCCCTCACTTTGGATATTACATGACTCTAAATTAAGTCTTTCTGTCTCTCTGCAAGATTCAAGGATGAAGGGAAACACGCTACAGTCCAAAGGTGACAGGGGGACATAAGAAAAGTCAAACCTTTTGCATGATCCAACAGATTCTAGCACAAGAGCCTTATTCCGTGTCTCAAAGAGATAGACGAAGACATTGAGGAGCTGCCTCTTGTCATCTTTGTACTCATTCACCTTCCATACTTCAAGTATGGATTGTTGAAGCCACGAGATGACAATATTTGGTGTTTGAATAGACAAATCTCCCAAATATGGCTTTAAAATGGACCAGGAAGATATGTCTGAAAGACCACATAGGAAACGAAGAAATATTTCACAACGATTGTCTTCATATGACTTGGCCTCGTTAAGTGATCTTTGGAGTTTCTCGGGTGAATAGTCAAGATAATGGACCAAAGCTGCAAGGAACTCCTGTATAGTGAGATGTAGGAAGGAATAGGTCACATTAGGAGGTTGGTTAGATTCCATCATAAAACTTGACAAGAGATGTGAGGAAACATCTACATTGAACAATCCCAGTTCTCGTTCATCAAATATAATAATGTGATTCATTACTCCATGTTCTGCCATCCATCCCATTGATGTCAACACTTTCGAGAAATCTTTTACATTCTGGGTATGATTGGCCAAAATGTTGGCAACAAAGGTCACAAAGAGTTGAGTGACAGTTTTGGGCAATGATGACATCAGCTGATCATTGTTTGTTGGTTGGGATTTAAAGCACATTAATAATACTGTACAGATAATCCAACAGTAGGATGGGATGTAACAGAAAGTGTATAGTGTGTCATTCTCCCTGACATAATGAAACGCCTTTTCTGACAATTCTGTGTTTTGGAAAAAACGTTCAAAGTACATTTCTCTTTCTCTGGGGAAGAATCCCATGATTTCAGACACTCTCCGGAAAACACCAATATCAGTTGATATCAGTTTGGCTGGGCGACTGGTTATAAGTACAGAACATCCCTTGAGAAGGAACTCTTTCACCAAACTAACCACAATCACACCAATATTTTCTAGCTGTTTTATATTGCAACACAACCGACTTGACCTGAAATCCATTTGGTGAGTACTTTCATCTAAGCCATCAAATATAAAAATCAGTTTTTCTGGATCCTGTAAGATGTTTCCAAGCTGATTTCTCAGATACGGATATTGTTGAAGGATTATATCCTCCAAACTGACCTTATCCAGTCTGTTGAGTTCCCGGAATTTGAAGAAAAAGACAAAGGCAAATCTCTGGTAGAGTTTTCCAGTCACCCAGTCATAGACAAACTTCTGCATGAGTGTGGTCTTCCCTACCCCTGGTACTCCCCTCACCATCACCGTGTGAGGCACACTTCCTGATCGATGGCACCAGCGGAACAGTCTGTTGGGTATAATATGTTCCATAACAGTCTTTGTTTTATACATATATTTCTCATGTTTTATTCCAGTCTTTATTAGCTCATTTTGGGAATGTTGTCTGACTTGATTATTAGAGACAACAACCAGGTTAACAAAACGCTCAGAAATGTAGAAGCTTTGCTCTTCCTGCTTAGATCCCGGGGCTATGTGCTCCACTAAACTCTGAGTTTCCTCCAGCAGATGTTGTTTATGGCATTTATGGATGTCTGGTAAAAAAAGCAAAAATGCATTTATAGGTCTTCATAACTTAGTAAATAGGATGATCTATGCAACATAATATATGTATTCTTCAGCATTACATTTAATCCCCAAATCAGTTTTACTTATAACTCCAGTTTTTCAGTAATCTACTGTTATGTTATATAATATAATGATACATACATGCATTTTTCAGTGGTGTTGCTGGAGATACAAAGTGTCATTTACAAACCTCAAAAAATATGGATGCGATCAGCATTTTTAAATGAGTCATTTTATGCATTTAATAGACAGGGTCTGAGTTAGAGTTGGCCGTAGACATGCGGCCCAGATGTGGAAGTAAAACTAAAGATGCATTGTAATATATGTTCAGCTTAAAATACATGGGTCTGAAACACCTAGGGGAATTGGGCCAGCACTCTGAATAGCACTGGGGTTCTTCCTGGTCCCACAGGGGTAGTGATTACTGGGTAATAGGGGAAAGTCAAAAACAGATTAATTACTATAGTGCAAGGATAGGCATGGGACGGCCCTCTAACCTTCAGAAGGGCCGCACATTACCCTAAATCTCAGTAATAAGGTAAAACATCATCATCATCATCAATTTATTTCTATAGCGCCACTAATTCCGCAGCGCTGTACAGAGAACTCACTCATATTGGTCCCTGCCCCATTGGAGCTTACAGTCTAAATTCCCTAACATACACACACAGACTGAGAGAGACTATGGGCAATTTAATAGCAACCAATTAACCTACCAGTATGGTTTGGAGAGTGGGAGAAAACCAGAGCATCTGGAGGAAACCCACGCAAACACGGTGAGAACATGCAAACTCCTCACAGTTAAAGCTAGGGAATCGAACTTACAACCCCAGCGCTGTGAGGCAGAAGTGCTAACCACATCAATTAGATAAGACTAGTAAAGAAACAAATCAGTTATCTGCCTTCCCCCCATCCAGCGAGTGCACCTGTAATGTTAAGAGCAGGTCATCCTTCCTCTTGCTACGGGTGCGTTATTTTCAATCTCCAAGCAGAGTTTTCAAGGAGCCTCCATTGTGCGCTTTCCATTTATAAAATAATGCGTTAGCAATTCACCACATGAGTGCTTTACTTTACTGCTCTGTCGTCCCTGATACCTGAATTCTGGGTCAGCGTGATTGCATTGGAGTGCCCAAAAGAGCATATCGATGACATGCTAAGTCATGACATTGAGGGCCCAGAAAGGCATGAATCTGCCTGTTTAGATCCAGTAGTGGTGTTCTTAAATGTCTATTATAGGTTTTGTTTGTGATACTTACTTGTCTTCTGTACATTGGAGTTTCACCATTTGTCTGGCTTGAGCCTCTCTTGATTGTTGCCATCATTTACCAATGTATGGATTTTGATTACTCTTCTTTTGGATTGTGTTTTGTTCTTTTTCTATATGACCTACTTTTGACCTAGAATGACTTTAATCTTGCTTTTCCCTACTGATTTGTTGACTTAACTACACCTCTGATTATTATTAGTATGGTTCCCTACCTTCCTAAATTTTAAAGGGTAACTGAGCACTGGTAAGTACATACAGATTTAAGGAAAAGAGCACAGACATAGCATAGTTTTTCTTTTTTGTTATCACATTTAATGCCCAAAATATACATAATAGGTTATTCTGAATTACATAAAGTGGAAAATACCTTTGCTAGATTACCGATAGTTAGAAAATAACTGGAAGGCAGCATCAGTAGAGCACTGTACAGAAAAATGCAAAGAAATCCCGCTCAGGCATTTAACATTCAGCTAATGGAAAAAGCCTGATGCATGTATTATATGCAACTGTCAGTCCTGGGCACCAGGGGCAGACTGGGCTGGGGGGAAGGGGACATCTGCCCCCCGGGTCAGTCCCATAGTGGGTTATATTGGGCTGGGTCAATGGGCCACCAGCATATTTTGTCCTTCAAAATAAGCTGCTGAGTTGAGTCTTCCCCGCCCCCCCAGTATTAACTTTGCCAGCCCTCCCCTGCTGGGCGCCATACCATGTCATAGTATTCAATGTCATTGTACACTACCATCAGCCTACCCAGGGTATAGGCTTTGCATGCTGCATTGCAGATGAATGTTTCTCGCTTTCACTGGACTGCAGGAAAAATTGCAATGCAAGATTGTCAATCAGCTTTGACATAAATGTCTGATGGTGGTCACGTTTCCATGACCCATTCAAGAGTTGAAGAACCACTTCATTATGGCAAAAACTGATTAACAATTGGTTGAACCCATACACTTATCTTTGCACTGTCCCAACAAGCATAAGAAAGTGCCCCTCTGCCCGCTCTCCCAAACTTCTAAAACTGTTAAACAAAGTGACTGATTATTTTATTGTACCAGACTCCACCATCGACTACCCAACGTCATCAATGAGCATCACGGGAACAATCTGCTGCTGCTACCAGAAAGTTTACTGCAAAGTCTCCCTAACAAAAGGAATATTTACCTTTCAGCTCAGGGTTCAGGTTGTGCCCATGTTCATCCAACATGATCTGGTTTACTAGAGTGTCACCTAAACACAGTCAAAACATTGGGTAAGATCATCTGTTACAAACGTTATTCACAAACCTTATAGCAGGTTTGTTATGACAATAGTGGAATTTAATCTTATTCTGTGATTCAGATACACATGGACTTCCATAGCCCTTCAACTATCACATTTAAACGTTGCCTTCTTACCAAGTTCTCCCAATGCACTGCTGGTTGGTGAAAATATAACTCTATTAAAATTTTATTTGCACAATTTAATGACAAAATTATGAAATCTATAGAATAATCTTTCTGTAAAAGAGGGCCAAATACTTTATTAATAGCTGATATCATTAATCGCAATGGTAGTTTACATTCCTTTATATTCCTTTTATGCTTTGAGTTGTATGAATCAATATATACTATTCACATGCACACCATGGCAGACATCCTAGATGTGGGACTTACAGTCATATAAATGGTACATATAATTCCTTTCCAGACACTTACACACACATACTGTTATACATTTATACAGTACAAATAGATAGCCATATACACTTTAGATACACCACATAACACATCACAGACACAATAATACTTATATCAGGAAAGATTGCACGCAGAAACAATGCTTTAGTTTTAAATATTATATATTCTTATTAGCATAAAAAATCTTAAACATTCAACATTTTAGCATATGTGGTACAATACATAGTCAAGTATTCTTTACTCTGAATTATTTATCTGTTTTATATATATGTGTATAATTACCATAATGTCTTATGGTGTCTCTCATAGACTACTATATGTGTCTGTAGACTCCTTTATGTTTTATAGTGTGGATGAAAGAAGAGAGAAGAGGGGGATCACATTCCCACATTCCCACATTCTTTCACATTCCCTGACCTCCCATCATTCTTAGAAGCTACTTGTGTTTGATGATTGTCTGGGATTAAAAAACTTAATCTTCAAATTCAAGTTAATAGCCTTTAAAATACAAACCCTCGTGGTTGGCTCATAAAACACATTTCAATGTTTTTGTTTAGATCAAACGTTCAAGTTCATCATATTGGGACAGTTCAATTGAATTTCGGACTATTAGTTACAACATCTCTAGGCCGAATCTTAAAAGAACAAATTAAACACAGCCATTAATGTTACCTGTTTGAGTGATTTCATTCAGCACTGCCAGTAAATTAGGGTCTGAGCAGTCGGTCCTTAGAGCATAGAGACTTTCCCAGAACCCTATCACAGCTTCTCTTCCCTCGCGCAAAATATCTTCTACCAAGTTCACAGAAAACGCAAAGGCACCAATATCTTCCTTCATTAATAGATAGTGCTGAAACACAAATGAGGTCAATGCATTCAATATAAAAATAGCTCAATCCTATATAGACACAGATAATACATTCACAATATATATAATTTCAGGCATCAATAATACAATCCCCTTTTAGTTAGGAAAAAGGGGATTGAATATAAATATGTATTGCTCAGATTTGTACAAGTAATCATTTAAATACGATTCCCTGCTGTAAAATGAATCTTGAGGATAAACTTAAAAAAATGAATACAAGTCCAAAACATATCAGGTTATAAAATGTTGATCACATTATACTGCTACTACTAATTCTATACTATTTTAAAATTACTGCTTTCACAAGACTACCAAAGGGCCCACTGAGCATTTGGCACCCAATTAAGTACAGGATTAACAGCAGCGTCATAGAGAAAAGTACACATTGATATCTAGTCATCTTTCATAAGCCAAATTTGTTAATGATTTTAACATATAGCGAGTGTCAAATATCACCATCACTGAACACTAATGAATCAGTTACACAAATATCCAATAGACTTGCACGGTGGCTTAGTGGTTAGCTTTTCTGCCTTACAGCACTGAGTCATGAGGTCAATTCCTGTCCATGGCCTTATCTGTGATGAATTTGTATGTTCTCCCTGTGTTTGCGTGGGTTTCCTCCGGATGCTCCGGTTTCCTCCCACATTCCAAAAACATACTGGTAAGTTAAATGGCTGCTAACAAATTGACCCTAGTCTGTGTGTGTGTGAGGGAATTTAGACTGTAAGCCCCAATGAGGCAGGGACTGATGTGAGTTCTCTGTACAGCACTGCGAAAGTAGTGGCGCATACATAGATAGATAATAATGAATAGACTTGCAAGGTACCCTTTATTAAATTGTATTCCTCTAGTTTATCAATTTTTATAATAAACTATATGGTCTTTTTTACACCCATTATGTGCTTGAGATCTTTTTGAACTACCTCAATATACTATATATATATATATATATATATATATATATATATATATATATATATATATATACATATATATATCTCACCTGCAGCTTTGTGGACCATAGCTGGCTGCAAATATGTTGCTGGATCAAAAAGAGATTGAGTTCTATTTGGATAGCCTACGTGTTAAATGAATCACTGCCCTATATTTTGTAATATGGAACAATTTGATTAAACTAAACTAAAGAATGGGGCAGCAGATTTTAGAATAACTTTGACAACTTTAGTTTAGATAAGATCGTTTTGCCATGTTTTGGGTTGACCCCTTTTCGAAACTCTATTAGAAGCCCTGGTACTTTTCTTGGAGGCTCTTTTAATTGATGTGCTTGATGTACTGGCAGCTGTTATGATTTTTCTTTTGATTGTGTTTAGTTTATATGTTGCTTATTTGTCTTCCCCCTCCTATTACATACTTATTACCCCCACCCCTTTTATCACCAATGTCATTCTTTCCATTTATGTGGAATAAAACAGAATTAAAGTTAAGACAAATAAAAGTATACGAATATGTAATACATTTCTCATACCTCCAATCTAAGTCTAGTCCGAGATTTCAGTTCACTCAGAAGGCTTTGGGTTTTTAAGGCTTCCACAGTGTAAATGAGATCATCTCTGAAATACTCATATATCATTCTCAGTGCTGAATCTTCATACTTACACAGCTGCTGGTGGAACCTACGTATGTCACCTGGATGATGGAGAAGACAACCATAAACCCACTAATGGTTACACCACTCTGAAGCAGCTGGTATGGCTGCATTTATTATTTTGTCTTATTGTAATACCATCTCTACGCTGATGACACCCAAAACTATATCTCTTCCCTGACCTCTCTCCTTCTGTACTATCTCGTGTAACCTACTGTCTCTCTACTATTTTCACATGTATGTCCCAACGCTATTTAAAGCTCAATATGTCCAAAACAGAGATTATTATCTTATTTCCTACCAGAGTGACCACCTGCCCTGAAATCTACCTCACTGCCAATAACACCACAATTTCCTCAGTTTCCCAAGCCCGCTGCCTTGCTGTCACACTTGACTCCGGCCTCTGATTTATTCCTCACATCCAGACTCTCTCCCATTCCTGTCGACTCCACCTTGAGAAGATTGCCAGAATACGCCCATTTCTTACTCAACATGCTACCAAAACTCTTATCCATTCTCTCATCATCTCCCATCTTGACTATTGCAACCTCCTGCTATCTGGCATTCCTGACACCCATATATACACACTTCAATCCATCCTAAATTCTGCTGCAAGACTGATTTTCCTCTCTCACCGCTCCACATCTGCTGCACCACTTTGCAAATACCTACACTGGCTCCCTGTGTCCCCCAGAATCAAATTCAAATTACTCACCCTTACCTACAAAGTCCTCAACAACACCACCCTGCATACATCTCAAATCTTATATCAAAATACTCTCCCTCCCACCCTCTCAGATCTACCTCTGACCTGCACCTTGTCTCATCTCTGGTAACCACCTCTCACTCCCACCTACAAGACTTCTCCCGTGCTGCTCCCCACTTATGGAATTCCCTACCACGGTCAATCAGACTTTTCCACACCCTTCAAATCTTTAGATGTGCTTTGAAAACCCCATCTCTTTATTAGAGGTGACCTTATCCCCAATAACACTTTATCCTTAATAACACTATTCATACTAATGCACCCTCACAACTATCCCAATCTCCACTCTGAGACACATTTACTCCTCTTGTTTCGGCTGTTCCCTCTTCCACTTAGAATGTAAGCTCTCTAATGAGCAGGGTCCTCCACAACCTTTGTTTTCATGTCTGCATTTGTTTTGTTTATCTTATATGTCCCTGCTTTATGTATGTACTCTTCTCCCTACTATACGGTGCTGCGGCGCACTTACAAATCTACGATAATAATAATAATAATAATAATAATTATAATTGTAACATGCTACTTACCCTCCATTTCTCCAGCTCAGAATTACTCATTAAGGTTGGTCAAGGATTGGTTCCAAGTTATCTGGGTAAAAATTGGTGTAACAAGAATTTTCTATTATATTATGTATAATACACTGTTGATTTCATTACCTCTAATATAATTTAGTTTGTACAGTTTGTGGTTTATTTTACTGAGCCAAGTTTCTATGTCAGCACATAAAATTATATTTTATCTGATAAGCTATGTGATAATGGTTCTCTCCTTCTTTACTTGTTCCTACAGCAGAAGTAGAGATTTATAACATATGATGTATATGTATATGATGTTAATATATGTATAAACGCCTGTAAATAACATCTATATAAACAATATATATTATTGCAAATCGCACACTTCTGTTGTCTTCACTCTATATTATAAGTTATAATGCACCCCCGCTGTAAATTGTTATGTATATTAGACGCCATTGTGATTTTTGTGACCTGTACAAATACAATGACCTGGTAAAATATCCCCACATAACATTAATACCACCCCACATAACATTAATACCACCCCACATAACACTTACCCTCTAGTACACTTACCTATCCTTGAAAGAACAAAAGAAGAAAGAGGTTGATTTGTGGTTATATGGACACCAATATAAAAATGAATAGTTAATTGAAGCAGCGTGCTCTATATCCTTACGCATGGACTATTTTGCTTTCATTATGAATGCTGGTGTGTACTTGATTGTGCATGCATGGGGGCGTGGCTATAATATTAGACAGTGCTTGGCTGCTCTCCAGCTCTTCCTATCCCCATAATATACATGGGCAATGCTGCGTGCACTACTGTTAGGTACACGCAGCTCTCCCTTTTCAAGTAGAGCCGTGTGAAGTGGGAGCAGAGTCCAGCCCCCTCAATTATACAGTTCCCCAGGCTTGGAGGGGGGTTTCCAGGCACTAGAAAGCCCCCCCCCTCGGTTTGCCTATGCTCACTGCCAAATTGCAACGTCTACAGATATCTACACGAACTGCAAAAAGAAAGAGTTGTGAAATGAACACAAAGCCAGTTACCTGTACCAGCTAATGCCAGCACCCAACTCCATTTGCACCCTAACTAATTAATAGACTGCCTTTAGTGCTTACTAAGTTTCACTTGTTAATCTGCTGCGGGCTAAATACGGGTGCCCAGTTATCAACATTAATAAGATCTTGTAAACTTGTATACTTGATGTGTATTACTAATAGTAAGAAAACAGTACTGAAATTATTAGAATTAAATAGGACAGATACAATTATTTCCTTTGACACCCTACATATCATAGAAACATTTGGCGCGTTAGGTTGACAGCAACATACAAACATATTTACATATAAACTTTGACATGAGGTTTAGCAATCATGTGAGCTGAGCTGCATGACAAAATACAATTATGTAGGTCTTCACAACATGCATTTAGTAACAACGATAGAAGTGCAGAGTCTGTTGTCGTAAACACTTCCCTAGAACCTGTGTCATGCTATCTCATTTCTTGTCCGTATGCAATGCTAATTTAAATAGCAAATATTCAGTGTATTGCAAGAAACTGTGCTCACAATAAGAACTAAAAGATACTTACCCGTGCTCTGATTTGACAGCTACCATCAAGTGATCAGTCATTACTTCACCAATTTTTTACCAAAATCATTCTTATAGGGAACATGGGTCACCGGTCTAGACGTCTCCTTATCCTTGTGAAGTCTACAATGTTTCCCTGAAATGCACTTGTGCAAGAGCCAAATGATTGATAACATTATCAGTGTCACACCATATCCTATGTAATCTTACACGCTTCCCTTGACAAGTTTGTGCATGCATAACTATTTTTATGATTACTTATTGTTGAACTTTGCCTGATTAATAACTACTACTGTACTTTGTCTAATTCGGTTCCTGTTAACAACCAAAACAAAAGTTTACAGTTTAACCCAGCTCTGGGTCAGAAACACCAATTATTACAGTGGGGAGAGTCACTAAAATGTTGATGTTACTTGTTATTTCAGATGTGATTTATAAACTGTCCGAATTAATAAAGGCAAACTCACACATCAAATATCAACAAAACCAAAGTTGACGATGATGACTGGCATTTCTAGTACGCTTAAAGCGCATCTTGTTGCACTTTAAAAGTATCTTTGTGTGGATGCGTTTAACACGCTATTTTTGCAACTCAAAATATAGACATGAGTGAGCCATTTTTGTGGCACGCATTTTGCGTGCATGTTTTAGACTTGACTTCAACTCTAGTTGACATTCTGGGCTTGATTCACCGTTCAGGTGTATGCCCGTTTGTGTAGCAATATCTTGTGGGAAATAGCTCTTTGCATGCTCGGAAACAAATATTATGCCAAAGAACGCAAAAGCAGGCAGGGTTGGACTGGCCCGGCGGGACGCCAGGCTATCCCCCGGTAGGCTCCGACCCTGATCGCTCCCCTCTTTGTTGGTGGGAGGGAGCGGGAAACTTAAAAAAAAGCAAAAATACTCACGTGACCGCGGCGCCAGCATTCCTCGCCTCTGCTCCGTTCACACTGAATGTCGGGCGTGACGTCATCATGCCCGACGTTCAGTAAGGAGCGCCGCAGAGAGGAGTCAGCAAGAAGACAGAAGACAAAAGAGAGAAGAGAAGAAAGAAGCCGATTGAAAAGGTAAATGAAGGAACGGAAGCAAGGGGGGAGCATGGCAGAGTGAAGGGAGCACAGTCAGCATGGCAGAGAGTGAAGGGGGAGCCAGGAGAAGGGGAGGGCAAAAGCAGCAAGGCACAGGGTGATGAAGGGGGGACAGGAGAAGGGGGAAGCAAAAGCAGCATGGCGCAGGGTAATGAAAGGGGGCCAGGAGAAGGGGGAGTAAAGGCAGCATGGAGGGCACAGTGTGATCATAAGGGGTCACAGCATGGTGATGAAGGGGCACAATAATGTGTGTGTGATGGCACAGCGGGCTTGTGGCAATGTAATGTGTGTGTGGTAGGTGGTGGAAAAATAATGGGTGATATTTTGTTTGTGGGGTGAAGGTGGGGCAATTTAATTTTATAGTGGGGACTATTAATTTAAGATGGGTTGGTATGGGGGCTATTAATTGAATGTGGGGCTGAGTTTGAGGAGCATGAGGTCTATTTATTAAATGTGAATATGAATTATTTAATGGCAGTGACGGTTGCGGGAAATAGGTATATTTATTATTCGGAAATGCGATTAATCTATTGCAGGGACTGACTGGAGAGAGAGAAATAGGTTTATTAAATGGGAATACTATTACTTTAATGTTGGGGCTGGAGGAAGGCCTAAGTATTAGTAGTGGGTCCTATTGATTTAACGCCGGGGCTGGTTGGAATTTTCTAAATGTACCCATTATTTTTTCCAAATAGGGCCCTCAACATTCCAGGACCCAGACAAGCCGCAACTAAAGAAACCAACAGCCACAGGTGGTAAAAGTCACAAGAACAGGTAGGACAGCCTGTCAAATGTTCTGAGTCTAGTGCAGGCTTGGCTACCCTGTGGCGCTCCAGGAGTTGTAAAAATTCCCTTGATGCGTTTTGTCTATAGCAGACTTTATCAAAAGGGTAAAGTCTGCTACAGACAAAATGCGCCAAGGGAATTTTGAGGTCTGTTATCTGTAATTGCTGATGAGAAGGAGGTTCCTGTTAGGCTTCTAAAAGGACCCTTGCAAGCGCTACCTAAACAGATAAGCCTGTTTTATTTTACCTGATGTACAGGCATTTTATTGTCTTTTATGGATATAGCCTTGATAAAAGTGAATTTTATCCTATGAATATGTTCTACTCGTCATGAACGCACTGCACTATTTTTGCTATCTCTTCTGAGTCTTAGTATGAAATCTATTGAGTAGAAGGTGTAACCTACACAAGAAGGGGATTGAAATATTCTTCAGAAGAGCCATTATATGACATACTTTGGTATGAGGCCAATTTGAATGTTTCTGGTCACGTCTCTCGCTTGATGATATCACACTATGTTTGGCGCTTCTCTTTCTTTTGTATATATATGTATATATACATATATATATATATATATATATATATATATATATATATTGTAACAAAAGGAGGCATATAGCTGGCAATATACAGAGAAAGCAGGGAAGCAGAGTAAAACATTTGTGCAGTAATGCACCTAGAGTAAAGACTTATGTATGAAAAACAATAGTTTAAATTTGGTTAAACTTACATGATCTGAAATCCTTCCTCTCAGCAAACAGACAGGGCGTGTCTGGTTGTGCAAACAGAGGCAGTGATGGTTGTTTTCTTTTAAAGAGAAGGTGGGTGGGTCACCTGTCCATCAAGCTAAGGCTGGGGGAGGAGCATCATGTATAAAAGCTTGTTTGTTTCATTTGTTCAGAGAGACCAACGCTGGGGAAGCTGGCTGGTCCTGAGAGAGAGCTGAACTATGTATAGCTAGTGTTTAGGGTCTCCATGATTGCTGTACAAGTATACGGTGTCAAACATTTACCATCCTGAAAATAAAGCACCATAAAAAGGAAGTTGATGTTCGCGTGTGCTTCTGCAGTAGCGGGCTCTTGCCACAATATATATATACAAAACAAATTGGCAATCCATATCTTTATTAATGATTGCTTTTTAGAGCTCATTTATTTTATAACATAATCTTTTTAATATGACCTAATATTGTACATATACACATGCACATATTACAGTCTGTTCTGTCTAACATACATCAAGTAACGTTTAAATGACGCATACCTACACCCAGATTCAGATAGAAATTCTTGAGAGGCTCTTGGACTTGAATACGATTGGATATAGAACTATGCTCAAGTTTCGTGCTCTATAAACCGCAAATTGTGTACTGAAACGTGGACTGTGTGCTCATTCGTGTATAGTCCATAAATCGAAATTGCTAAAACAGAAAAAACTGTAGTTTAAATGTTCGTTTTAGAGCCGAAGTCTAAAAAAAAAAGTTGAAGTCTTTTATGCTAAAAAATTTCCACAATTTATTTTCTATTTTAAATAGGATTAGGGTTTGAAAATAAATTTGGAATAAAAAATGCAGTTTTCAATATTGCAAGAGATAAAAGCAGTTCAATAATGTCAATTAACCAGATCTATTCAAACATATTCTACAGTTTTTGTAGAGATTGTCGTAGCGTTTCCCCCTCCTGCGTCACGTCAGTACAATTTATTCTAATTGAAGATAGGATTCTAGGTATTTCTATTACTAATTAACAGGGCTCTGCAATATAAAGTACCGACACCCAGATATGTAGTGTGAATGTTTGCACTTCAGCACTATAAAATACACTTTAAATAAACTTTATTGATAAAACACAAGTGAAACTGGACAAGCCAGTTCATTGACAGTATTACTAATCTTCACTGATACGGGAATAAGGCTAAAACATCCCAAACGATTCTTGAAGCAGTTAAAGCGATGATTTAAAGGATAACTTAGCTTAAAATTATAATTTTTCAAAAATGTGAATAATTAGTCTTACCCGCGCCCTCCATTGCACAGTTGGTAAAAAAAAAAAAAATAGATTAGCTGCCCAATTTTTATTTCTTTATTTTATTACACAATTCACGGTTTGTACCTTTATATATTGCATAATTTATATGTGTATGGGTTGATGATAAAACGCCGCTCTTCATATAAACAGCTGTAAGCGACTGGTTTACTTTTGGGGTGGAGCTGAACCACAATTATGTTTAACCCCAATGCTGGGTCTAGTGATTAAAGTGGAATTTATAACAACTAATTCTAATTTTGCACAGGGAGTGATGCAAAATGACAACAACAGAGGCACTAGAGGTTAGAACAGTGAGGAAATGTATTAAACATGGTTGTTATTATTATTGTCTATTTCTAAAGTGCCAACACATTATGTAGCACTGTACATTAGGATGATCATGATATGAAAAACACATTTACACAAAACAGAAGGTAAAGACAGCCTTGCTTAAGCATGTTTACAATCTATGTGGTGTGGAGAACAGTAGATACATAAGGGGATGTAATAACAATAACTGGGGGGGGGGTCGTGTGGCTATTGTAAAACAGAAGCATTATTAACCGTCAATATTAAAGCAGACATTGGTGACCGCCATTTCTCCACGGCTACTGTTGGTGTGGAAGATTAAAACGTGGCAGGTGGAGACATGAAAAATGACCCAGTCACTGTAGGAATGTAAAAATTGTCTGTTGGCCATCATGACTGACCATCATCATTTATCTCAGCCAAACCTCCTTCTTTTCTTGATCTGGAAAAGAATGCCCCAGTCCAAATGGGGCAAATGTATTTCATATATTCAGTTATGTTCCAAATGTCCTTGAAAAAGCTAGAGAGCGAAACGCGCCTTGGCGTCCCGCTTTGCTGCACTGTCATCCGCTATCATTCCTCTCCCTGGATCCCTCCCCAGATTATTATCAGGCCTTATCAGGGTCTTTCACAGATTCCCGCGATCACAGGGAGTAGGGTATGTGGATGGGCAGTTTATGATCTCTATCTGCATACTGCTGGCTCGTAGCTTGGTGTGCTTGATACAAAAAAAACCATCAGGCTGTGATTTTCACATGACTCCATGATCATAGGGATTTGTGTTTATGAAAGAGTAGTACAGTTTCTACATAATTCAATGGACCTAATCCAGAGAATTTATTGAAAAAGACTAGAATGCCACCAACATGACATATTCATCAACAGTGTCTTAAAAAAATGATCATAACATGTAAAGTGGCATGAACATTACCATCTAAGGGGCAGCATGGTGGCTCAATGGTTACCTCTTCTGCCTCACAGCACTGGGATCCTGAGGTCGATTCCCGACCTGGACTTATCTGTATAGTGTTTATAAATCCTCCCCGTTTTTGTGTGTTTTTCCTCCTGGTGCTCCAGTTTTCTCCCTCACTCCAAAAACATACTGCTAGGTGAATTGGCTGCTAACAAAAATTAAACCTATTTTGTGTATGTTAGGGAATTTAGATTGTAAATTTTGATTGCTATAGTGTGGCGCTGAGACTCAGTTTGCCGAAGGTCGAAGTGAATAGATATATGGAACAAGCATTTTCAGAGGAGCAGAAGTTTGCATTGACCAATGTTGGAACTTGGCAAAATTAGGGCGTTCCTTGTAAAGAAGAGGTTGGGGGTACTAGCTTGCCAAGTTCTGTGGAGCAAAAAACAGAAATTTGTTTTGTGGAAGGTTATTATGAAATAAGATAAAGGAGTGGAAAGAAGCATGGTCAATATTTATTCAATTTATTTTTCTCATTTGTATTGCTACTTCACTTTTTTGTAAGACATTATTGGTGAGATGTAGTGGGTCCCATGCCCCAAAGATCTAGGGGATGTGGTGTGGCCCTGAGGCTACCAGAAGACAGAAGATTCTGTGCAGAGAACATTGCCTTCATTTCTGGTCTCTTAGGCAAACTACTTGGCAGTTTGTCTCTTTGTTTGAGTCCCCAGGTAAAGGTTTGCTACTAAAGTCATGAATGTACTCTGCTTATGTCTTTGGGATTTACTTGCATGTATGCAACGTCCTTCCTTACTAAACCTAGGTCTCCCAGCTTAAAGGCCGAAGACTCAGAGCCATAGCCTAAAATTTAGCGCCTGGGGCGAGGAGCAACACCGACACCCCTTGACCTCAGTTTTAACCAAATGAACCTAAAATATTCATAATCTGCGCCTTCCCTTTCCCCATTCAGGGATGCGCTCTAGGCGGTCGACCCTCTCCCACAGCCCCAGTTATAGCCCTGGCAGCGGTCTGCCCACTTTGTGAAGGATTCCTGAAAGCTTGTTGCCTATTGCGAAGTGCTTTAACTGTAATGTGATGTATTTTACTGCCTCCTGCTGGCCAATCAACAAGAGTGCCTGGCTATGTAAAATCATTGCTTCTTGTGCACAAATATAGTTTTCCTTTATAAGTCTCTATTTGTGATTTCTAGTCTGACTTGTGTTTCCTGGTCTCCTCTTGCTCTCATCTGCTATGACCTTAGGTATGTGTGGTCTCAAGTTTGCTTTTGCCTTCTGAATTGATACCTTGCTTGTTATCCTTTAACTGATCCAGCGTGTTCCTGATTATACCAATGAAATCTGCTGATAAGTCATCTTTTGTCTCAACAGTGGTTCTGCTTTACTAATCTTCATGTAACTCTGTCAATCTCTCTTGACTGGCTGTTAGGAACATTTAGCTGCAAACCTGGTGCCTATCAAGCACTTGAGGGCTTCTCTTGACTGAAAAGTTGACAATTACAATTATAAATTAAACCACATGCCTACATTAGGTCCTTTACCCTCTTTTAGACATTGCAGAGTAGCCATAGCCTTATAATATCTCTTCATATAAGCCTTGACTGCTCTGAATCCTAGTGACTAGCAGTGACGGTCCATGACAACCAATCACTTAAACTAACACAAATATAAAGGAGTATCACTATCATAGTTTGTATTTATTGCTTTACTATTTATTTCAGGTGAGAAATGTTTGGTCACAAAAATAAGAATTTATTCAAGTATATATTTACATAGCAGATGCATGAATGACAAGGGCAATATCTACAGTTCCAGTTCGACATATAATACTTTGGAACGATTTTGCTTTCTAGAATCACTGTATTATTATTATTATTATTTATTTATTTATAGGGCGCCACTAGGTATCCGTAGCGTGGTACAGGGACAGACAGAAATACAGTACAGGGTGAGACATCACGGAACAGTTAACAAAAAGCACAGTAACTCGGAAGCTCAAAGTACAGCTAGATGACAGGCGAGAGCCCCAGCGGGGTAGCTAGAGGGGTAGAAGGGCCTCACGGAAGAGACAAGGAGCTGGAGAGCAGAGTTAAGGTGGTGGAGAACAGGAGGAGAGGAGGCCCTGCTCAAAGGAGCGTACAATCTAAGGGGAGATGTATGGACGGTCTCATGACTGAACAGTGGTATCTCTGTGTCTATTAAGTTATAATATGTAAACCTGGCTTGCGGGCTTCCAACCGTTTAAAATTGTCTTCTGTTTCTTTAGAAAATTCATTTACATCAATCCTAGAATGAGAAGACGGAAGACAGAAGACTGTGATTACTCATTTTCAGGTGTTCGAAAAAACCTAGCTTGAGATTGTGGTTCTGGTTTATCTTGTAGTCAACGATTTGCTTCACTTTTAAGAATCTCACAGCAAGGGTTTTTTTAGAAACCATGGCAAGGGCCATAGAGAAGCCGGGTGGTCAATGAACTTTCCGAAGACCTGGGAATTAAGTGCAATGATACAATTTACCAGGAGCAGAGTCATCAAAGATTTTATGGAACAAGATATCTATATAAGATGGTAGGTATGGAGTCTGAGCAAACATGAGCCATTCCTAATTTTAAGTGCCTCCCCCCACCCTCAGTGCTGATTAGACAATTTACTGACTCAGTATCACTGGCAGATAGCAGTACTTTTCTTGTACTCTTATATAGTTACACCATGCAGAAAGACATAATGCAAATGTATATTCTTAAAGTATTAAATTATAGTCAGTTGAAATGAAGACAACTCTAATGTCTCCTTAATGTCCAGAGTTATTTGACATAAAATGAGAGTCAGGTGACCTAGATACTGGGATTAATACATACGTTTACATATAGACTTTTAATTTCATTGTGGGGTAGAGAGGGGAGCCATCTATAGAAGTGATATTTTAATTTATGTAAGAAATGCGTTGTGGAGCCCCATCTTCTAAAACAAGGAAATTAAATACATTGGATGTATAGATGGACCATAACTCAATAACATAGTTCAATGCATAAAATGGAAAAAGAGAAGTAAAAGAAGAAGAGAATAAAAAGAAGAAGAAGAAAAAGAAAAAGAAGAAAAAGAAGAAGAAAAAGAAGAAGACAAAGAAAAAGGAGAAGAAGAAGGATACAAAAAAGAAGAAGAAGAAGAAAAAGAAGAAGAAGAAGACCTAAATTGCATATATAAAACATCATCCTAAAGAGAATGTATAAATGACGGCCTACTAATAGTATTAATAAAAATGCATCCTATATGTAGTGGTACCAGCAACATTCTTGAAACTCTGAAGTCAAAACAATAACTGTGTATAGTACAATGCTGATGAAACTGCATTCATATTTAGTGGAGAAATGCGTCAAGATTAGTGAGCATTGGATGGCATTCTTGGATGATAGAAAGATTGAACACACTGTATCTGGCAAGTGGCATCTATGCACATAATTGAGATTTGGAAACTCTGAATCCAGACTTGCTACATACAGAGTTCAGCCGCTGCTATGAGTAGCGACAGCGTCAGTTTTCAGAGCGCATTAACTTCATCACCCTGCAGGCTCACTTTTATACTGATTGATAAGGAAGTTTTAATGGACGTCAAATAGAGAATAATTGTGATGCAGCGATACTGTCTCCGATGTGTATGCTAACCGAGCAGTTTAACAGACTCTGATCAATATAGTTTGACTTTGAACTGATTACAGCTTGAGCCTCAAAGCAGGAGTAGAGCCTAATCGCCAACTCTTGTTATGAATTAACTGTAACCTTCTGAATTGTTAAACATATTAATCCGGTGGGAGGATTTAATCTTGCTGGATGAATCTGTATTAATACTATTAGCCATCTGGGATTTATACGTTCTATTTAGGATGACGTTATATATGCAATCCCTAGCTTATATGTTTTATTGTTTTTTTTTCCTATTATTTTATTAATAAATTGCACTAATCTTTTACACATACATGCATCATTTGCTTACTATTGGAAAGTTACAAGTGGGGTCCTCTCATGGGTTTCTTAGTGTCAATTGTGTTGTGGGATCCAGTAGTATGGCATAGACTGAGGTGGACACCGTGGTTGACAACACTTATAGACAGACGCTCCATCACACAATCTGTTTTGTTTTCTTGTTACTTTGTCTTTTCCTGCCATCGATTTTTCCCAATATAAATTATGAGGGGGGGTGTATTGTAGAGAGGGGTATGAATATGTGGGCTACACAATTGCTAATTTAGGGGCATATTTATTCACAATGTTTGAAGCAGAATCAACTGAAAATATAGCCCTGGACATCTGGGCTTCCTTTGTGCCATCATTACAACTTATCTTTAGCAATACATTGGTTTACAAAACGCGCCAGCTTTGTGAAATGCGTCTACTTTGTGCAAACCCCATCAGAACCCTCCATGATTTAAATAAATACCTGATCTCTTTTAAGCTTGCCGACTTCAGTATAAGATCCCTGATGTACCCGGCACCAGTATCGGTGAAATAATTGAGATTTAGATTCAGGTGTGTCAGGTTATTGTTGTTACTCAATGAGACCAGTAATGAAGCATATTCATCTGTCAGCTTCACCTGTTGGAGCCTATGAGAGACATATAGAACCAATATGTATATAGGAGATAGATGGAATACAAAGCACAACATAAAGTATAATCAATGCCATATTCCATTTAAGGATTTTCCAATGTAAACGATCAACCACTACTTTCCATAACAGTTTATGAAACTCTAAGGATCAGTTACAATACTGCAAAACTGTAGACGCTAAATTAATTTCTTTGCTCCCATCCACCATGTTGTCTATCTCTATTTGTTGTAACATTTTTGGGCTTGTCAGCTGGGACTATGGTTCTGAGTACGGTGAGGAAGAAGGGTTGTCCGGACAATGGGTCTCACTTCCTCCACTGGACACTCCAACAGTTCTTCCTCCTCCACCTGATTCCACAGCAGGTAGAGTTTGGACCACACATGACAAGGGGAGAATAGTGGATGATCATATGTAACAAGGGGAAAGAGGAGAACATATATGACTAATATACCCTCCCCACTCTCCCCTTATCACATATGTCAGGCAGCATGGTGGCTTAGCAGTTAGCACTTCTGCCTCACAGCTCTGGGGTTATGAGTTCAATTCCCGACCATGGTCTTATCTATGAGGAGTTTGTATGTTCTCCCCGTGTTTGCGTGGGTTTCCTCCGGGCGCTCCGTTTTCTTCTCACACTCCAAAAACATACTAGTAGGCTAATTGGCTGGTATCAAATTGACCCTAGTCTCTCTCTCTGACTGTGTTTGTGTATGTTAGGGAATTTGGACTGTAAGCTCCAATGGGGCAGGAACTGATGTGAATGAGTTCTCTGTACAGCGCTGCGGAATTAGTGGCGTTATATAAATAAATGACGATGATATGCTCCCCCACCACACTCCCCTTGTCTTATGCCCCCAACCCTTCCACTGTCATATATATGTGACAACTGGTAAGAAATTAGGGGTCATATGAACTTTGCTCATCTCTTCCTAGAGCCAATTCATGTCTAATTTTAACAGCCACTTAAAATACATTTACAACAGTTATTTTTATTGAAACCTGATACAGTGCTAATTATTATCTTCCTGTTAATCAAGACCTATTAAAATATGCCACTTTACAAACTACATAGGAAATAACATGCTATGGCTCATTGAGTAGTCTTGCATTTTGTTGTACGATTTGCACTGAAGCACAGCAACCAATCAGCAACGACCTTTAATCTGTCCAATGCAATGGAAAGGAAATGCGCATCTAAATGCCATGTGATGTCGATTTGACAAAGACATTCTCATCTGGATGAAAGGTGGCATCCTTTGATGTCATCAAGTGGGCGCTTCTTTTTCTAATCCACAGAATAAGCTAATCACTAAAAGCCATTTACAATGGATGGATAAAAGAAGTAAAATAATATAGCTTTTATGGTCGCATAACAAATCCCTTCCTTAAAAACATATTCGGACTATCATGTTAGGGAATGTAGATTGTAAGCTCCGATGTGGCATGGACTGATGTAAATGGCTACATATTTTCTGTACAGTGCTGAGTAATTTGATTGCCCCGATATATACTTAATAAGGAAATGAAAGTTGCTCAATCAATTTATAGGCTATAGCAGGTGCGTGAAAGGGTGGGGTTATCCTAAAAGGAACAAACACACGAAAAGAGTTCCCCCAGCACACTGCTATAGGCCTATATATACTTGTCACATGTTTGTACAAATACTCACAACAAATGAGTTATCTTGCAGGTTTCACTGGACAGAACGGTGATCAGGTCGTAGAAATTTTCTCCAGCCAGATTGTTCCGGGAAAGGTCAAATTCCTGTAGCACCTGCTTAGTACTACTCTCGTTACTACTTATTGCACAAGCCAATGACATACAAGATTTCTCCGTTAGAGAATTGTTCCTCAGACTGTAGAAAAAGAGAGATTATATATTATGTATGTAAAATGTATTACAATTAAAAAATGCACTGTTGAAAAGAAACATTTAAATAAAATGATGGTTTACTGTTCAATTACTTTTATAAAAACAGGTATAGATACTATGCAATATCAGATGATGCAAATGAATCATCCATTTGCCTGGTCCTTACATGTGCTGGCCCAAGATGTTCATGCTCAGTTGGCAGCTGTCATTGCATGAGTAGGTCATTGGCTACAGGTTGTCCTAGCCCCAGACACTACATCTACTCTATGGCCCTAGTTGAATGCATACAAAATCTGCAACCACATGGAGAGTTCAAGCGTCCTGTTCGATCACTCAGCAACTTTATCTATGGCCAACCTAAAACGGTTGTTCAGTGGTCAAACCAAACAGCTAGATCTTAAGGGTACCTAAGTAGTTCAAAGGGCCATTGGCCATACATACTTATATAGCCATTGGCTGGCCAGGTTTTCCATCCAACATGACCAAAACTGAGCCATATTACTTTGTGTCCACACACGGAGCAATGTTGGTTCATTTTACATTAAAAAGTATAAAACAGATTGTGAAGCAAATGCCAACAACCCTAAAAGTAGGGTGAGAATAGCATCGAAGGTCAGATGTGTTAATATACGGCAATGCTGTGGGAGGTGGTACAGTCAGCTTGTATCATCTCAAAGTTTTCCATCTCCCAAGTGTGGGACCAGTAGAGTTGATTAGAAAAGACAATAATACAGAATTCATTTCAAGAAGCCAGAGTTCCTGTGGTAGATTTATCAAGCCTTCCAAAAAGGAAAAGTGGAGGTGTTGCCCATAGCAACAAATAAGATTGAAGCTATCATTTATTTAGTGCATTGTAGAAAATGATATGATGCGGACATGCTATGTTATAATGTTAACATAAATGAATACCTAACTTACATTTTAAGAGGAAATGATTATAGATATAGAGTGTATAACCTAGTAGTTGTGTAAATATGGTTGATATATTGGTGTGACTTATTTTTACCTCTTCATAAATACTTTTATAAAGTTGGCTAGCTGTATTTTGGTTCATAAAAGTATGGAAAAAAATATTTCATTTTATACATAAAAATGGGGCAAACAATAAAAAACATCAAATCAAATAACGTAAGACTGACAAATAAAGGGCTTGTAATTGAGTAGTCCTATTCCTAAAATGTTGTTCATAAAAGAATATACAGGCTTACCCTACGCCCTTTGGAAGCATCTTGGGAGACTTCTGATTACGTCTTTTTTGGGGCACATTTTACGAATACATTTTATACACACTCTACATGAATCCCTTACTGCCCCTTTATGAAGGTATAATAAAGCAAGTATAGCATTTTCTTCTATAAATAACTTCAGTGATTACGGAAGTGTGCCCACAATCAACAAGTGCAACTCCAAAGATATACTCAAAGATTAATTGACTTCTCACAAAGAGTGTGTCAGGGGCAAACGCAGGATTTGTAGAGGGGGGATTCCACACCACGCCACCATTGGGCGTGACCAGCATGCATGGGGGCATTGCTATAATATTAGACAGTGCTTGGCTACTCTCCAACTCTTCCTATCCCTATAACATACATGGGCAATGCTGCATGCATGACTTGTTGGTGCGTGCAGCTCTCCCTTTTCAAGCAGAGCCGTGTGAAGCGGGGGAAGGGTCCTGCCACCTCAATTATACAGTGCCCCAGGCTTGAAGGGGGGCTTCCAGGCACTAGGAAACCCCCCCTTCTCGGTTTGCCTATGTGTGTGTACGTGCGCCTGTGTGTGTAACATTAAATATTGTCTGTAAATCGCTATGTAATATCTAGGCACTATGTCAATACATGTTAGTTTATCACTCTCAGTTGAATGTTGCAAGGAGGATAGAACCCCATAATTGGAATTGAAAACGTACCTTAGCTTCTGGATCCCGCACTGTGAATGACTTAAAATCTGATATATTAGTTGAATGTCACTATCTTTTAGGTCATTGTTGGACAACCTATATAATGTAAATAAAAATGAATTTGTCATTTTGTTTGATATACTAAATACTACTACAAACAAGACATCAATAAAATATAAATAAACTCTGCACAATATTTCACACATAGTTATATACAGGAAAACTAGACTCTTGCCTAGAGTTGCACAACTCAGGGAGCACTGCTTACATATGATTTTTCCAGAAAAACTAATGGAGGAATATATAACCTCTAGTTAAACTATTGGAGGGCTGTGGCTTACACAGTTACACATATGGGGATGGGGGGGCAAAACTAAAATGACAGATCTAAATATCTAAATTTTGCAGAGGATGCATCCTACTGTAGTTCAACTCTAAATTGCTGAGCAAAAATAAATCTGCTCAGTATTTGTCTGCTACATTCACAATTCTGAAGGCAGGGCCCACTCTATATACAGCAGCCCTCTTTAAAGTACCTGAGATCCTGGATTGGATATAGAACAGGTGCAAGTCTCTCCAGTCCCTCACTCTGAATAAAACATGAATCTAGATTAAGACTTTGAATGTCTTTGCAGGAATCAAGGACGAAAGTCAACACAGTGCAGTCCACAGAGGTCAAGTGGATTTTTGAAAAATCCAAGTTTACGTTTGGTCCAAGACTATTTCGCACCACAGGTTTATTCCGAGACTCAAAAAAGTTACCAAATATGCTAAGGCGCTTTTTTATATTAAAATTTTCATTCTCTTCATCATAATCTTCCATGGGTTCATTTTCCAGTGAAATGCACTTAGAAAGCCAACTGATGACATCTATGGAAGCTTGTTGAGAGAGCTCTCCCAAATAAGGCTTTAAAAGAGACCTGGTGGAACTATCAGACAGACCACAAAGAAATCGTAAAAATATTTCAGCACGTCCGTCTTTAAAAGATCTGGAATCTTGTAGAGATTTCCTCAACTTCTCAGGAGAATAGTCAATAAAATGGGCTAAAGCAGAAAGAAACTCTTGAATGATAAGATGTAAAAATGAAATGGTCAAATCAGGATGCTGATCAGATTCAACCATAAAACTTGACAAGAGTTTTGAGGATGTGTCCACATTGAATGAGCCTAAATATTTACTATCAAACTCAAGAACATGATTCATCATTCCATATTCTGCCATCCACCCAAGGGATGTTAGCAGTTCCCGAGCACGCTGTGTATCCTGACTGTGATTGGCCAGAATGTTGGTAACAAAACTCACAAAGAGTTGTGTCACTGTTTTGGGCAATAATAACATCCGATCATCGTTTGTATTTTGGGCTTTGAAGCACATTGATAATACTGTACATATGATCCAGCAGTACGATGGGATATAACAGAAGGTGTATAGTGTGTCATTCTCCCTCACATAATGAAAAGCCTTTTCTGACAATTCCTTGTTTCCAAAGAAATTTTCAAAGTACATCTGTCTTTCTTTGGGGAAAAATCCCATGATCTCAGATACTCGTTGGAATAGATCGGTATCAATTAATGACAATTTGGTTGGGCGACTGGTCATTAGCACAGAACAACCCTTGAGAAGAGACTGTCTCAACAAACTGACCACAATGACGATCACATTGTCTGCCCATTGTATATTGGTGCAATTTTGACTTGATGTGAAATCCATTTGGTGATTACTTTCATCTAAGCCATCAAAAATAAACAGCAGGTTCTCTGGGGCCTGTAAGATTTTTCCAAGCTGTCTCTGTAGATATGGATATTGTTGAAGGATCATCGTCTCCAAGCTGACCTTATTCAGTCTGTTGAGTTCTCGAAATTTGAAGAAGAAGATAAAAGAAAATCTCTGGTAGAGTTTTCCATTCACCCAGTCATAGACAAACTTCTGCATCAGTGTGGTCTTCCCTACTCCTGGTACACCACTCATCATTACTCTTCGCGGAACACACCCTGATCGAGGGCACCAGCGAAACAGTCTCCTGGGGGAAATGCGTTCCAATGAACCCTGAGCTTTCTTCAAGTAATACTCATGTTTCCCACCAGTGTCTATGATCTCATGCTGAGAACGACATCTGAAATGCTGGCTGGAGTTGAGAACTAGATCCAAATAGTGATCAGAAATGGAGAAATGTTGAGGATCTCTGTTAGATCCTGGGGCTCTGCACTCCATCAGATTTTGGGTTTTCTCCAAGAGATGTTGCTTGTGATATTTCTGAATGTCTAAAAAAATCCAAACAAAATATAAATCTAAAAATA
This sequence comes from Mixophyes fleayi, assembly GCF_038048845.1. NCBI lineage: Eukaryota > Metazoa > Chordata > Amphibia > Anura > Limnodynastidae > Mixophyes > Mixophyes fleayi. Next base: position 78,787,451 of record NC_134413.1, on the reverse strand, counting down.
GCAAAAGAATATAAAACATGATCCGTGTAACATAAAGCGTACTAACCTAATATTTTTATTTAATGTGTTGTAAATCAACCAAACTTTAAAGAAAAAAAATTATACAAAATAACTTAGCCATTTTAAGTGAAAGGTTCATTTACTTGAGCACAGAGTAACCATATCTATGGGTGACTTGGTCACACACAGAATAGACACATTTCACAGATCGTGTCATTTGGTTCATTAATCTAATTGGATTTAAATCACATGATCATGCTTTGGCCCAATTTGGTTGAGCACAAATATATCGGCTGATTGGATTGTATCATATGTAGAAAATGTCACTCATATAAAAACAACTTAATCAATATGGATTTAATCTAAAAATGCTCTTTAGTTCTCAGACAGGTCTCTTTACCTGCTGTGTTTTGAAGCTTGGAATTAGGTATAATGCCATACTATTAATCCATTCAACAAACAACTTTCTCACTTGTTTATAATTTGGTATGCTTACGATTAGTTTTTTTTACCATTAATCTCTGCATTCAGCGAATGTCCACTCTGGTCCAACAGAATCTGATCCACCAGAGTATGACCTAAAATAGAATAAAAGCTCTTGAAATGTACATAGCGCTAATTTTCTTATTACAATAGTTAATTTAACCTGCACAGCTAGTTCAGCTTCTCTACGAACTGTCTTGTCAAATTAATAATTAACAAAAATCTATATTACCAATTACAGAACCTATAGTATTACTAACAAATTTTATGTGTCTGTACTTTTAAGAGAAAAAAAAAAACTGGTCAGAAAAACACGTTATAAAATAAGACAAAAACGTTTACGAGTATAGACAAGGAACGTATGTTCTGTAAATTTCCATGATCTTTTGGATAAAATAATAACAGGATACGGTCGAAAATTAATGTCCAATGACATGTCAACTTAAGGAAGATTAATGTTATAAAGGTCTCGAATGTCAGCCTTGACGTAAATCTGGGAGGGTTTGGTTTTGGCAAGGATAATTAGTGTTTTTGGCAAAGATAAGTAACATTTTCTATAAAATAATGACCTACCTAAAGATACGTTGACAATTGGCATTGAGAAACTAAGTGTACTGCTTCACTTAGAATTTTGGTCTCTTTTGATAAAGAATAGAAATATTATAGTGGAAATCTGGTCATCTCAATTATTACTTAAATAGAAGATTAAGAAAACTAAGTCAGTCTATTCAAGTGATCTAGAAGTGGTGTATCAACAGACTTGCCGATTAGCATTCATGGACATACTCCTTTCACTACACTTTACATTACTCAGGAAAAGTAGGCTGCCTATCAATCTAGAATCTGAGGATCTGTCACGATTCGGGAAAATGGATCCTTCGGTTTGCCCAGATTTGCACTACTCAAGTAAGGCACAGAGTCTAACGGAGAGACGATATTCACCAGCAATCGCCGCAAGGCGGTTTGGCCTTTGCTGCGTCTATGCCGCAGCTTGTGGCCCCTACTAGGAGTACCAGGCAAAAGCTCTTAGGAGAACATGCAAAGATGGTCAGCAATGGCAGACAACACACTGAGAAGAGTAGTGGGGATCGGCAGGTACCACTGGAGAGATGGTACAAGTACACTATGAAGTGTTAGTTCAGCAGTAGACAGGTTACCACTGGAAAGGAGGTGGAGTATACAGTAGAGTGTTAGCTCTGCAGACAAAAGGTTACCACTGGGATGGTGACAAGTACACTGTAGAGTGTCAGTTCTGTAATCAGCAGGCAACCACTGGAAAGGCGGTGAAATACACAGTAGAGTGTCAGCTCTGTTGACAACAGGTTACCACTGGAATGGCGGCAAGTACATTGTGGAGTGTCAGTTCTGTAATCATCAGGTTACCACTGGAAAGGCTGTGAAATACACAGTAGAGTGTCAGCTCTGCGGACAACAGATACCACTGGATAGGCGGCAGGAACACTATGGAGTGTCAGCTCTGTAGTCAGCAGGTGAAGATGAGCCACGTCTAGCACCTAGGAGGTAACTAAAAGAACATGCACCAAACATCAGTAGGAAGTGCCTTTTAAACTTTGGAGCCAAAACTCTTAGCCAATGGGAATGGAGCAGAGGGAACGAATAGATCAGGTCTGCGCATGCACAGACCCGAAATGAAGATGGTGGTGGCCTGGACGGAGCGAGTGGTTGGCGGGACCAGGTAAGAGCGCCGGGGATTGGGTGTGCAGCCCGGTGTGTTACAGGATTCTAAATTGTTACAGAGTACTTCTTACCTTAACTTTCAGAACAACTTCTCAGATCATCCCATCATGGGTATCTAGCATGAACTATTCATACCTTTTGTACAATACAAAGCTGGTGGAAGCATTGACACAACTAGTTTGGACCACCTTTCAGAATAGCCCACTGGACTGACTGATAAGTAACCTAGTTATTATGCTATATAGGTTTTTACTATTACTACTAGTGTTGCAATGATATAATGTTACAAATGTAGCAATGCCCTATGTATAGCTATGTAGCATTTATAGCAGCCAAGTTTATCTGGCACACGCACCTGTTAAGAACACAAAGATAGAACGTTATTGAATGTATTTTGATATGATGAAGAAAGCCACAATGCTTACGATCTAAAACAATGCTAAGAGGGCATGGCTTGACAGCCATTAAAGATAGATGTGGTTGCCAGATCTGTATTCTCTTTCCATATTTTTTGCTAAATAAGGATTATTGAATTACGGGGGGTATGATCTTATTGGTGAGACTACCACAACTTTAAATATATAGGGCCTGATTCATTAAGGAACTTAGGCAAGAAATTTCTTACTTACAAAACCATGTTAAAATGCAAGGGGTGCAAATTAGTTTTATATTTTGCACATAAATTAAATGCTATCTGTTTTTTTCATGTAGCACACAAATACTTGACAGCTTATTTGTACACTGAAATTGAATCAACCTAGGGAGAAACAGACTAACAGATAAAATCTTGGTCTTACCTGTGCGACTAATTTCATCCAAGACTGCAAGTAAATTAGGATGTGGGCGATCAGCCTGTAGAACATAGAGACTTTCCCAGAATCCTATCACAGCTTCTCTTCCCAAATCCAAAATGTCTTGTATCAGCAATTGAGAAAATACAGAGGCACCAAGTTGTTTTAGCACGTCTGCATAATACTAAAACATAAATAAAAATCAAAAATTAAAACAAGATATTGTTCAATATATAATGTATCCAACCAAATCCAGATGAAATGGAAAGATAATTATATTCTACAGCTGAAACACACTTTACTGCAACACTTAGCTCTTTAGGTACATTAAATAAAGAACAGTTATAGCTGTAACATACAGGGCCGGATTAACCATAGGGCTAGCTGGGCTACAGCCCAGGGGCCTATGGCATCCAGGGGGCCCTTGAAAGTGCTCAGCAGCAGTATTGATCGGTCGGGGGCGGGAGCGCCCCCGGCGCAATCAGTGCTGCTGAGCACTTTCACTGCGGTCCTTCTCCGGTGCGCTGTAGTCTCCTTACTAAGGAGATCTCGTGAGTCTCATTATCACGAGATCTCCTCAGTAAAGAGCGTACAGCGCGCCGGAGAAGGAGGTAAGGCGGGGGGGGGGGGGGAGCATGGGCAGCTTGGATCACGGGGGGCGCAGGCAGCTCGGATCGCGCGGGGGGGGCCCTCACGGGGGAGTGGAGGCCCCCTTAGCCCAGGGGCCTCCATTCCCTTAATCCGGCCCTGGTAACATATGATAATAGGTTTTCCTAACAAGTGTCATAGATCTTACATTACAGTATATTCCATCTACAGAAAGTTGTGAATTTAAGATAATAAAAACCCTTAACATGTACAGTACATTGGATGGCACTATTTGTTTCTATTTGGTTGTATCGTACAAAAATGAAAATCAACTATTGTAATCTATGGGCCAAATATCTACAATGATATCTTCTTTCCACCATTTAATGTTGTTTGGGTATAATGTGTATTACTATGTTTCTCCTCCCCTTTTCTGAAAGCATGGTGACAAGGTGACACTCCATAGAACCTCACCCTATCCCCAATGGGCTATGGATTGTGCTCGTAGACAGTAGACTTAGCAATAGTGCTCAATGTCAAGCAGCAGCTGCAAGGGCTAATAAAGTATTGGCATGCATAAGAAGGGCCATAGATGTATATATTATTCGTTGGTAAGACCTCATCTTGGATACGGAGTACAGTTCTGGGCAACACTCTATAAAAAAGACATTTTAGAACTAGAAAGGGTTCAGAGAAGAGCGACAAAATTGATAAAGGGTATGGAGTCATCACGTTATGAGGAAAGGTTAGTCAGTTTAGGCATGTTTACTTTAGAAAACAGGCTTCTAAGAGGGGATATGATTACTATGTACAAATACATTAAGGGTCAATGCTGAGAACTTTCAAGGGAACTTTTAACCCCAAGGACACACAGCCACCCCCCCATGGTTAGAGGAGAGGAAGTTTCACAACCAGCAAAGGAAGGGGTTCTTTACAGTAAGGGCAGTCAAGATATGGAATTCACTGCCAGGGAAGGTTGTGATGGCAGATTCAATTGATATGTTCACGAAAGGTTTAGACAATTTTTTAGCTGAAAAAGGTATCCAGGGATACGACCATTATTTAAAAGAAGGACACTAGTGGATCCAGGGAGATATAGGACTGCAATATTGGGTAAGGAGGGATTTTTCCTGATTGAAACAGATTGGCGGTTGCTTTATCTGGATCAATGTCAAATATAAGAGAAGTATCGCAGGAGATCTAATATAGGTTGAACTTGATGGACTGGTGTCTTTTTTCAACCTCATCAACTATGTTAATATGTGACCATAAGTCATGACACAATTCTATTATTTTCTGTTCTGTATTAGTCCATTAGTCCTACCTCAATATCCAAGATTTTCCGAAAACTTAGCTCTCTCATAATCTCTTCATCCATAGACTCCACAATGTAGGTCAGATCCTCTCTGAGATACTCATATATCATCCTAAGTTCTGAATCTTCAGACTTAGAAAGCTCCTGACGGAATTTCCGCACATCGTCTGGGTAACGAGGAAAGAAAGACACAATAATTAATGTAATATGTGAGTTTAGACCTCAGGAAAACCAGGCAGCTGATTCACTGATGTCAATATTCTGTAATGGTGGGAGATGCATTGTATTTAATGTTCTGCTTTATTTTTACTGCAACATGCTGGGTCTTATATTAAACAAAATCTCAATGTGTCCTTTATAATTTAGATTGTATTTATTGGTTTGCAATCATTATTTTCCTCCACTTTTAACGGTTGATAAGCTACTACCGCAGTTTATAACATGGCACAACTTAATAAAAAAAAAATTACAAGAGAACTAGATGCGTAGTAATATTCAAGTCTGTTTATTGTACAAAATAAATTTGTTTAAAAAATCTGTTTTCCATTTTTTTCTCATTTAAGACACTTTTTTTTCATTTAAAGCAATACTTACCGTCCATAACAACTTTCCCACGAAACTCATCCATTGCCTTTGTTCACAGGGGACTAACATACCAGACCTTGAAAGGAATAGATCACAATAATACATTTATAAAACACACATTAGCATTTAGATTGGTGGATAAAAGTACTGCAAATATTCATTGAGAAACATTACAACCAACAAGAGCCTTCAAAGAAGTACAATCGGAAAGCAGAGATTCCCTTCTAGGATGCAGTCACCAACCATCCCAACAAACAACAAATTATATTTCATCACCAGATTCAACAGTTCGGCCCAGAAGATGAAACATAGTTTAACAAAACATTGGGCAGTCCTTTTGAAGGATACAAATTTGGCCACTATTCTACCAGCTGCTCCAGAGGTAGTTTGCAAAAAAACTACAGACCTAAAAATGAGATTAGGCAAGAATCACATCAAACCACGTTGCAAGATACAAACTCAGAGAGACCCCTCGGTGGAGAATGGAGGTTTCTTCCATTGTCATCACTAGTAATCAGGACTTAGACTAGCCCTGTAGCTGGAGCAAGAGGTACGGCAGGAAAACAAGTAACTTTGAGATGGGCAGAGTTTGAATCGGACTTGCTGGGTGCACTCGAGTTTGGCATGCCATTACTGTACACTGACTACAAACAAACACCTCCTCCCCGTCTCGTTCCCTCCCAGAAAACGTTAGATGTAGTAAGTTTCCTTTGCGCACGTAAATGAATTGAACGTTGCTGCGTTTCGTTGCCTATGGTCCGGTTCAGAACATGCACAGATCAAATTTTTTTACGCACAAAATCAGCATTTACGTTCCTTGATGAATCAGGTCCACTATCTATATTTATCTTCTAAAGTGCACATTGAATACTATAATACAAATATTTATGGTCATTTATTTTGTGTAAGAGATGTCATGACGGTTGCCCACTCAATCATCTGAATGATTAGTCCTATTTAACAGATAATAAGCTCCCTCTGTATATCATGTGGGTATAAAGTGAGAATCTATCTATAATCAGACATTGGACAGTACTGTTCTATAACATGCTGAAATTGTTGTCCATTTTTTAACTTTAATCATCATCATAACCATTTATTTATATAGCGTCACTGATTCCTCAACGCTGTACAGAGAACTCACTCACATCAGTTCCTGCCCCATTGGAGCTTACAGTCTAAATTCCCTAACATACACACACAGACAGACAGAAAGAGACTAGGGTCAATTTTGATAGGAGCCAATTAACCTACCAGTATGTCTTTGGAGTGTGGGAGGAAACCGGAGCACCCGGGGGAAACCCACGCAAAACACGGGGAGAACATACAAACTCCTCACAGATAAGGTCATGGTCGGGAATTGAACTCATGACCCCAGCGCTGTGAGGCAGAAGTGCTAACGACTTAGCCACCGTGCTGCCAAGCAGAATTAAAATGGATTACATACTGTACAAAGAGAGTGAGAATTTAAATAAAGTAGAAAGACGGATTATACATTGCAGGCTGCAAGACACAAACTTTAGTACAGAAAGGAAGCGTTACTTATCTAAGTAATTATTCTTTCTCAGTCCTTTGTTATACTTGTCACTGTTTTATTCAGTCAAATAAGGAATCTATTATATACATTTCAAATAAAGAGGAAACATTTTTACCTTTTATTCCTTTTTTGCGAGATATCCACCTTGCCGTTTAAGTATTATATTATGCAGGTTCAAAGTACGATACAAGTCACATGACCAGTAATACAGGAACAACACGTCATATATAAGTGCTACATACAATAAGGAAATGATAAGAAGAGAATGTTGCTAGACTGGACTGCACTTGTAAAACTGATATTGTAACTTGTGTTTGACCATGAAACTAATCGGAGTATTCTATAATATTATAAAATATTATCTGGAAAAGGTATAAAAGTATTATAGCATGGTAAGGTTTATTTGCTGAACGAGGAAGATGGCAAATAAAAAATTATCTCTGTCTGTAACAAACGACACCATGTCTAGAGTATCAGCATTACTGAATGGTATCCTTCATTTTCACGCTGGCCCAACATCAGACATTATTTATTGCTACTTCATGCAGGATGTACACAGTAATTAAGTAAGGTTGGGTACTCAGCAAAGCCGATAGCCCACAAGTAATGATCCGACACTGCTGAGATCTGATAGGATCTAAACATTTTGAGCCTGATTCATCTTTGGGTGTAAGTCCACTAGCATGCCGTACCTTGCGTGAAATAGCTGTATTCGTTTCTAGAGTCTATTCCTAAAACTACTACACTATTAGGTGCCATTGTCCATCTGTTCCCTATTGTCTGCAGAACCTTGTTTGTTCGGATTTACCAGCTGACATATAGAAGGAAGGTAGCCGCCATTCAAGAAGGCAGTGTTTTTTTTTTTGTGAATAGACTTTATGGGGGGTATTCAATTGTTCCTCTGGGCGCCGACGGAACGAGCGCGTTAAAACTATTACCGTTACTACGGTAATTACTCGCTGAATTTCATCTCGCAGCTCCTGAAATTCAGCGAATAAACTACCGTATTAACGGTTTTTACGCGCAAGTTCACCGTATAAACGGTAATAGTTTTAACGCGCTCGTCCCGGCGGCGCCCGGAGGAACAATTGAATACCCCCCATATTGACCGTCTTTAATATTGTATTGAGCGCCAGTATGTGTTGTGCACACATTTTCAGTATATAAATCCTAGTACATACTTGCCTACTCTCCTGCAATTTCCAAGAGGCTCACGAATTTCGTGGAGTTCTCCCGGAATCCCGGAAGAGTAGGCATCCTCCCGGAGTGTGGTGGAGGCGGGGCTTAATGACACAAATTTGCATCATTAAGCCCTGCTCCCGCTATGCAATGCTGCAATTTTTGGAATTTTCTATCAGGGGACGGGGCCGCTGTGACGCAATGGCATCATCACACACCCTAGTACCCCTGCCACATGGGGAAGGAAAGTTATAAAAGATGACAAGTATGTCTTAGTATTTTATATTATTTTTACACTCTCGTTTATACAGCGACTTTATGTGAATGTATTTATTTTTTCAATGTCTGAATTTATATAATTATTTATGTTTTTGTCAACTAATCACTAGCCAATTTCATTTAAGACAATTGCGACAGCCTAATATTTCATGGGCGTAGCGGGGAAGGGACTGGGCATATGCACGTAGTCAATGTACAGTAACGGCATGCCAAGCTTGAGTGCACAAAGCAGCGTCCGATTCAAACTCTAAGCCAAGTTTATATGTCGTATCACTTGCACACTTGCACCAGCTACAGAACGGATCTAAATGCCGATTACTAGTGATGATGTCTGTGTATACAGCTAGAACATGTGTTTGCAAACAAAAGCAGCTGTAAAATGCATTTTATGTGCAGCAGACATTAATACCATCCTGTTAAATGTATTTCATTGAAAAATGAAAAAAACTTTATATTCATATATGTATTGTACGGACCTGTCAGTGTATTGTGTCTAAAGAAAATGAAAAGAGTTAATCTGATGTAACGTATTGTGTTGACCCATATTCTACAAGAGATGTTTCTTCAGATCCGCTTGTAGTGAAATAGAAAAAAAAACGCACAATACATTCATTTTCTGTGCCTTAATGAATCAGACCCTTGATTAGAATTTTATACTAATTTACAATGTTTCAACAGGATGTCTGACATGTGAATCAGATGTTATAATGGTGATATTATTCAGTCTTTTTATTTTAACAATCAAAAGTACAATCAGGTACTTGTAAATGTCTCTCACCATGTTTCTGTCTTCTGCTTCTCTGATGAACTGTATAACAAATATTGATCGGTCTGCGCTCTCCAGGAGATTTGGGGAAAGGGGTTTCGCTCCTGAGACTGCAGATCGGGGTTGAGACTGCAACTTTACAAATGCGCTTCTCCTGTTTTATATATGAGTGCAATCCTTTTCTTTTAATATGTTTTAGTGTAACAATATTACACTATTGCAGTGGGATTTTTTAAAATGAAATAAAAAATATTTTGTTTACGGATTAATCCTTGGCTGACTGCTCATGGCTCTATTTGGTTCTTATGCCTATTTTTCACCAGTTTAAGGTGAACATATACATATTTAACCCATATCATGTCTATGTGTTTCTGAACATACTACATTATAATTCTCTTCTCTTTCTTGGTCCTTTGTGCTGAGGGATCTCCTTTTGCTACTTTAATACATGGAAGGATTCAAGGGATCTTCAAAAATACCTTTATCCGGCAATTTGGTCAAGATTACCAGAGTGATCTCTGATTCTGACTAAACATTGCTTTTGGTGACGTAGGTCTTCTACTTTTAAACATGTGCTGTATTTGGTAGGCTGTCTCCTTCTGTGAGTCCCAAGGTAAAGCTTAGGTACTATAGTCTTGGGTGTACTCTGCTTCTCTCTTTTGAGTCTTCTGGTATTTGTGTAACATCCTTCCCTGCTAGGGTAGGTAAACCTAGGTTTCCTAGTTTATAGCCAGTGGTCTTCCTACTTTGGGTAGGATTCCTCACTGCTTGCTGCCTCTTATGAAGACTTTAACTGTAGTGTGATGTATTATTACTGCTGGCCACTCAACAGAGTGTCTGTCTATGTAAACTCTGATTCTTGAGCTCAAATATAGTTTCCATTTATAAGACTCTACTTGTGACTTGTCTCTGCGTTTCTAATCTGACTTTGTTTTTTTTCTCTGGTCTCATCTGACTCTCACTTTCCATGACCTTGAGCTTGATTTTGTCAACTGACTTGACACCTTGCTTGCTATCTGGTAACTGACCCAGTTTATTCCTGACTCTTCCAATGAATCCTGATTTCTAAGTCATGTGTCTCAACTTTGGTTCTCATCCACTAATCGTCAGGTACCTCTGGTACTCTCTCTTGCCTGGCTTGGAGGAGCATTTAGCTGGAACCCTGGTGGCTATCAAGTACTCCATGGCTTCTCCTGACTGAAAAGTTGACTGTTATAAATTAAACCACATGCCTACATTGGGGGCCTTTGTACTCTTTCAGACATTACAATTAATCCATAACCTTATCATTTCTATTTGTATGAGCTTTGACTGCTCTGAATCCTGTTATGTTCACCAATGTTGAGCAGCAATGATGGACTATGACAACCGTTCATTTAAACTGACATATAGAGTAAAGGAGAATCAATATCACAGTATTTTTTTTTACTGTTTTACTATTTATTTTAGGTCAGAAATGTTTGGCCACAAAAATAAGAATTTATTCATACATAGATTTATACAGCATTTACATGAAGGACCAGTGAAATATCTACAGGTACAAGTTCCCAGATGAACATAACAGCACGGTGGCTCAGTAGTTAGCACTTCAGCCTCACAGCACTGGGGTCATGAGTTTGATTCCCAAACATGGGAACGTGTTTCCGTGGGTTTCCTCCGGGTGCTCCAGTTTCCTCCCACACTTCAAAAGCATACTGATAGGTTAATTGGCCGCTATAAAAAAAATTGACCCTAGTCTCTGTGTGTGTATGCATGTTAGGAAATTTAGACTGTAAGCTCCAATGGGGCAGGGACTGATGTGGGTGAGTTCTCTGTACAGCGTTGCGGAATTAGTGGCGCTATATAAATAAATGATGAAGATGATGATGATAAATATTGGAACAGTTGGACTTTCTACAATCACTGTAAGAATGGACGGTCACATGGATGGACAGTAGTATCTCAGTGTTTATTGCGTAATAACTTGTAAACCTGGCTTGCGGGCTTCCAGTCCTTTTAAATTGTCTTCTGTTTCTTTGGAAAACTCATTTACATCAAGTCTAGAATGAGAAAACAGAGGACTATGCTTACTGATTGTCATGTGTTAGAATACATAGCTCAAGAATGTGGTTCTGGCTTGTCCTGTAGTCAATGGTTTATTCTGCTGAGAATCTCACAGCAAGGGTTATTTACAAACAGTGGCAAGGGCCATAGAGAAGTTGGGTGGTCAAAGAACTTTCCGAGGAGCTGGAGATTAGGTGCAGTGATACAGTTTACTAAAAGCAGAATGAGCAAAGATTCTATTTTGTGGAAGAAGATATCTATATGAGATAGCAGTACTTTGCATGTAATTTTAAATAGGTGCACCATGCACGTATAGATTAATTGACATTTTATACATGCAATTCAAGTGTTATTATTAATATTGAATATTCCATTGTATATTCATTTTATATATCTTTTTCTTGTTTTTTATTAATAAAGTGTACTATATTTTGACATATACTATACATGCAAAATTTGCTTACTATTGGTAGTTCACAAGTGAGGCACTGTCAATGATTCCTCATTCTTTGTCAGTCTTGTAGTGGGATTCAGTAGTCCAGTGGATCCCAAAGTTTCTCAGTTCAAGGCATCCTTAGGGGCGTGTTCAATTGTTAGCGTTAACGCTAAAAAACGAGCGCTCAAAAAATATTACCGTTTATACGGTAATATTGCGCGCGAAAAGCGTTAATACGGTAGTTTACTCGCAAAATTTCAGCTCGCAGCTCAGGGAGCAGCGAGCTGAAATTCCGCAGGTAATTACCGTATTAACGCTAAGATTTTTTGAGCACTCGTTTGATAGCGTTAACGCTAACAATTGAATACGCCCCTTAGTGTCTTCAAAATTTTTTCATGTCACCACTAAGCTAAAATAATTACCAAGTAGCTCCCAACCTTGCTTACCATTGGCCCTGGCTGCGGTACCCCTTTGAGATTGCTGTAGTGCCCCAGAGAGCCACTGCACACAGTTTGGGAACCACTGCAGTAGTCCCTTTTTGAGAGCAGCCATTTTTGGGCCCTAAAGTTCACTGCATTATTTTAATAGGCAATATCTATAGCGCCTGTCTAGGGACAGCATAGAATTATATGTTCATTTTATTTACAAATGAAGCGCAATTCATTTAGACATATGGCACAATTCAGCACCTCCCACATCAAGGTGGAGGCACCAGATTGTGCCCTCCATTCCATTTAAAAGTACGGCACGGATATAGATGGTTGATGTGATAGGCAAAGCTGATAGACATTTGTTTGATCACACCAATCGGCTAAATACGTTTATAGCCATATATACTGTTTTCTCCAACTTGTTTTCGTTTTTACCAACCATCCATCGACCTTTCCCAATACAAATGATGTGGGGGTTTTGCAGAGTGGGGCACGAGCGTGTGGGGTGCACAATTGCTAATTTAGTGATATATTTAATCACAATTCCTAGAGTCAAATAAACTCCAGATATAATACTGGACATCAGGGCTTCCTTTACTTACCATTTCACCTTTGCAATATATTAGTTTGTAAAATGCGTCAGTTTGTAAAACGCGTCTACTTTGTGTAAACTTCATCAGATCCCTCCATTTTTTAAATACATACCTGATCTCTTTTAGGCTTGCTGAGTTCAGTATAAGGTCCCTGATGTACCCGGCACTGGCATCGGTGAAGTAATTAAGGCTCAGATTCAGGTGTGTCAGGTTATTGTTGATACTCAGTGACACCAGTAATGGAGCATATTCATCTGTCAGCTTCACCTGTTGGAGCCTGCAAGAGAGAAGTAGAACCAGTATGTATATAGGAGATAGATGGGATACAAACCATATCATAACACATAATCATTGCAATATATAATTTAGGACAACTCATTCCATACCAGTCTATGAAATCTAAGATTCAATTACATTACTGTAGAAATGCAGATGCCGAATGCTTTTTTTTGCCCCCATCTGCTGCCTCCTGCCTATTTTATTTTTTTCATTTTGGGACCAGCAGTTAGGACTGTGGTGCTGTGAGCAGTGGAGAGGAGAAGTGTTTTGTTGTGGGTCTGCCCCCTTTAATGGACTGTCCAACAGTTCTTACCCAGCTGCAGTGTCCAGTAGAGTAGCAGTCACAGTACTGCCCTTCACTACTCTGCAGCAGGTAGGAACCTGCATGGGTTTGGGGCATAGATGACAAGGGGAAAATCATCGGGGAGCAAATGGGCCACAATTCAAATGCCACCCCTACCCGGGGGCTGAAAAAGTCTGGGATTACCCAATCTGCCCCCATAATCCAAACTGCAGGGTCCCCATTAGGCCTCCACAGCTACTTGCCATGTACTGCGCCCCTCATGACGGGTCATGTGGCTGTGCCCACAAACAAAATGCTCCAAATTGAACTGGTGATAGGGAACTGAATTCTGCACATGACTGGGTACATCAGGCTCTCTCCCGTTCGTCCAGGGAGTCTCATTTTCTTTTTGTCCTCTCCAGGTGTTTCTCTTCTCCTAATTAGTCTTCTGTTCTGGATCCAACTGGGCACAAAGGTATATCTACACCACCTGTAATCCCCCACCACTCACAGACAGTGGTGAGTGCAGTCATTCAAAGGTCTATGAATTTATGCTTCTGGTACATCCATATCTAGGTCTAGAGGCCTAGGGAGCACATGCTTTCCACATAACTCCTGCAAAGCTCTATCTACCTTCGATAAACACCATGGTCGCCCTCACCCCACCATGTCCTCTATTATCCCCCTGATTATCTTGGAATCCGAAAGATCAGCTTAACTAGATTACTGTGTTCACTTAGACTTCACGCAGTCTTATTCATTATTGTTATCTTCTTGCCACCCCTGACTCTTCACTCATATGCTTCCTACCTTCTCTCTTCTTGAACTCCCTCAGAAGCACCTGCTACCACACTATCATGGACCTTCTGCTTAATGTCTTGGTGCTCCACCACTATGTACCTCTATTTCGCTCGTCACTCTCCATGTCTCTCCACACTTGGTCCTACTGTCACTAGCCCCCAACCCTCTAGAATGTAAGCTCTCACGGGCACGGTCCTCTATAACTGTTGTTCGTCATCCATCTACCACCCTTGACCCTTGTCATGTCTGATGCTGAATGCTGAATTGTTCTGTATGCCTTGCAATTTGTTCTGTTCATTTCATCCATGCTTGTATTATTCTGCTCAATTGATCCCACGTACCTGTTATTACCATTTTCATGTATTTCGTTTATGTCAGGCGCTATGGAATCTTTATCTTTTATTTTCACATAATAAATTTCTTCCTTAAGAAAATATTCGGCCTTGTGACATTCACTAGCTTGTTATTGTGTCAGCGGAGGTCTTTAACAATCAGTGGAGACATTGTGGGCCTGATTCATTAAGACAAGCAAAGCAAAAGAAAAGGAGTAAATTTGCACCATAGAAAAACCATGTTGCATTGGAGGGGGAGGTAAATTTAAAATGTGGGGACAGATTTATAGTTGGGGTAGGACTTGCTCTAAATCAACTTTAAATTTCATTGTGCAAAAATAAAGCTATTTGTGTGCTATATGAAAAAGCAGCCAGGATTTTCCTTACATACAAAACAATAAAATAATTTGCACCTTGCATTGTAACATGGGTTGTCCAGGAGTTAATTTATACCATATTTTGCTTTGCTTGCCTCAATGAATTTCTAAGTCAAATATTGCCCCATCCTGTCTTAGTACCTCCCTTCTACAGTACTGTATACTTGTCCAATTCTTGTACAAATACTCACAACAGATGAGTTACCCTGCACATTTCACTGGACAGGACGGTCATCAGGTCACAGAAGTGTTTCCCGGCCAGATTGTTCCGGGACAGGTCAAGTTCCTGCAGGACTTGCTTACTACTGCTCTCGATACTACTTATGGCACAAGCCAATAATGTACAAGATTTCTCTGTTAGAGAATTATTCTTCAAGCTGGAGGTAAACAGAAATCATACACCATCACTCTCAGTGGAAAGCTGCAAAAGCAATAGAACCCCATAGTGGAAATTGGATATTTACCTTAGCTTCTGGATCCCGAACTGTGAATGAGTTATTATCTGATATAATAGTTGAACATCACTATCTTTTAGGTCATTGTTGGACAGCCTGTACAGTGTAAATAAAAATTAATTTGTTATTCATTTTATAATAACTACTTCAAACAAGACATTAACGAAATATAAATCCACTTTGCATAATATTTCAGACATACTCAACACTGTTTAGTGACCTAGCAGTCATAACTAAATTTACCATATAGCCAAACTTGCCACCTGCCTAGAGCAGCACAGTTAATGGAACAGCACTTAAATGGGATTTTTGTTCCCAGGTAAAATGATCGAGGAACCTATTTCTTCCAGCTAACCTAATGGAAGAAGGTGTGCATATACATGCATGTTTGTTGCACAATTATACATATCAGGTATCATTCACAATTAGATTTAGATCCAGTTAGAAGCAATTTTTCCAGCTGCAGGGGGCTTACAAAGGAAAAGGACAGATTTGAAGTTGGGAGGGGGTGTATCCTACAGTAGCTCAACTCTCAATGGCAGAGAAAAAAAAAGCTGATCGGTATTTGTGTGTTTCATGCACAATGGTTAAGGCAGTGTCCACTCTATAATTCTTGCAGCCCTGTCTACATTACCTGAGATCCTGGATGGGATATAGAACAGGTGCAAGTCTCTCCAGTCCCTCACTCTGAATAAAACATGAATCTAGATTAAGACTTTGAACGTCTTTGCAGGAATCGAGGACGAAAGCCAACACAGTGCAGTCCACAGGGGTCAAGTGAACCTTTGAAAAATCTAAATTGACTTTGGATCCGAGACTATTTCGCATCACAGCTTTATTCCGGGACTCAAAAAAGTTAGCAAATATGCTAAGGCGTTTTTTTATATTTAAACTTTCGTTCTCTTCATCATATTCTTCCATGGGTTCATCTTCCAATGAAATGCACTTAGAAAGCCAACTGATGACATCCATGGAAGCTTGTTGAGAGAGCTCTCCCAAATAAGGCTTTAAAAGAGACCTGGTGGAACTATCAGACAGACCACAAAGAAATCGTAAAAATATTTCAGCACGTCCGTCTTCAAAAGATCTAGAATCTTGTAGAGATTTCTTCAACTTCTCAGGAGAATAGTCAATAAAATGGACTAAAGCAGAAAGAAACTCTTGAATGATAAGATGTAAAAATGAAACGGTCAAATCAGGAGGCTGATCAGATTCAACCATAAAACTTGACAAGAGTTTTGAGGATGTGTCCACATTGAATGAGCCTAAATATTTTCGATCAAACTCAAGAACATGATTCATCATTCCATATTCTGCCATCCACCCAAGGGATGTTAGCAGTTCCCGAGCACGCTGTGTATCCTGACTGTGATTGGCCAGAATGTTAGTAAAAAAACTCACAAAGAGTTGTGTCACTGTTTTGGGCAATAATAACATCCGATCATTGTTTGTATTTTGGGCTTTGAAGCACATTGATAATACTGTACATATGATCCAGCAGTACGATGGGATATAACAGAAGGTGTATAGTGTGTCATTCTCCCTCACATAATGAAAAGCTTTTTCTGACAATTCCTTGTTTCCAAAGAAATTTTCAAAGTATGTCTGTCTTTCTTTGGGGAAGAATCCCATGATCTCAGATACCCGTTGGAAAAG
Source organism: Mixophyes fleayi (assembly GCF_038048845.1). Classification (NCBI taxonomy): domain Eukaryota; kingdom Metazoa; phylum Chordata; class Amphibia; order Anura; family Limnodynastidae; genus Mixophyes; species Mixophyes fleayi. Next base: position 78,770,544 of record NC_134413.1, on the reverse strand, counting down.
ATCAGTATCAATCAATGATAATTTGGTTGGGCGACTGGTCATTAGCACAGAACAACCCTTGAGAAGAGATTGTCTCAACAAACTGACCACAATGACAATCACATTGTCTGGCCATTGTATATTGGTGCAATTTTGACTTGATGTGAAATCCATTTGGTGATTACTTTCATCTAAGCCATCAAATATAAATAGCAGGTTTTCAGGATTCTGTAAGATGTTTTCAAGCTGACTTTCAAGATATGGATATTGTTGAAGGATCATCGTCTCCAAGCTGACCTTATTCAGTTTGTTGAGTTCCCGGAATTTAAAGAAGAAGACAAAAGCAAATCTCTGGTAGAGTTTTCCAGTCACCCAGTCATGGACAAACTTCTGCATCAGTGTGGTCTTCCCTACTCCTGGTACACCACTAATCATTACTCTTCGTGGAACACAGCCTGATCGATGGCACCAACGAAACAGTCTCCTGGGGGAAATCCGTTCCAATGAACCCTGAGCTTTCTTCAAGTAATACTCATGTTTCCCACCAGTGTCTATGATCTCATGCTGAGAACGACATCTGAAATGCTGGCTGGAGATGAGAACTAGATCCAAATAGTGATCAGAAATGGAGAAATGTTTAGGATCTTGGTTAGATCCAGGGGCTCTGTGCTCCATCAATTTTTGTGTTTTTTCAAACAGATGTTGCTTGTGTTGTTTCTGAATTTCTAAAGAAAATCCAAACAAAATATAAGTCTCAAATAACAAAAAAAATTGTAATATTATCTTTCATGAAATATGATGACTAACATAACATGCAGTAAACTAATCGTTTCATTCAATGTATCATAAATGACATCAAATTTAACTTGATGCCATTTAGGAACAAAAAAATAAATAAAATACTATGAGAAATAGTTTAGCAATTTTAAGTGAAATGTTAATTTATTTGAGCACAGAGTAACCATATCTATGGAAGACTTGACCACACACAGAACAAACATATTTTACAGATCTGGTCAGTGGATTTAAATTATGTATCATTTGTTGGCCCAAATTGCTTGAAAACAAATATATTGGCACTTCTTGAAAAATGTAAGTACCATGAAACGAATCTGAAAATGCCCTATATCTCCAAGACCCAATTTGGGTCTTGGAGATCTCCAAGGTCTCCTTATTATTTTGTGCAGTTTTCTCGTACTACTCGTATTTTGAATTGTCAACTACACCAACCTCAATAGGTATAATGCCTATAGTATACTGTATGCACCTACCTGTATTTATATGCCATCCATTAAATAAACAAAATTCTCACAAGTTAATAGTTTTGCCATGGTCAGGATTAGTCATTTTTACCTAGAAGCTTTGCAGTCAGTGAGTGTCCATTTTGGTCCAACAGAATCTGGTTCATCAGAGTTTGACCTAAAAATAATAAGAACACTTGAAATTTACATAGATTGCATTATCTTACGACTATGGTTATTGGAACCTGCATAACTATGGCAGATCCTTCATGAACCGTCTATATAACTGATCCAGTCCCAAACTGCACATCTCCAGACTTGATGGTTGGCATTCATGGACTTACTGCTTTCATTGGTTACTCATTCACCCCTATAAGCTAGTTCACAATACTGGGGCCCTCCCGTTTGGCATATTTATGCCACATAATATCCGGGACTGCAGGCCCCAACCGGCATAAAAGTTTTCTTCTTGTGTCCCATTGCGGACTACACAATCCATTACTATACACCCTACAGAGACAAAGCAATATATTTTACATCGCTCAGGAACACCAAACTGTCTATCAATCTGGAATCTGAGGGCCCTAAGGTGTTACAGAAGACTTCATACCTTGATTACCACAACTACCTTGCAGATCACCCCATGGGTTCTAGCAGTAAATATTGTGTCTCTATTTTCCTTACCAAGCTGGGAAGAGGCAAGGCAAGAGACAAGGCTACTTCTGTACAGCAACACATAACCTTGGTGCCCATTACACTCACTGTATTAGATCGGACTACCTTTCAAAGCAGCCCAGTAGACTGACCAACAAGTTCCCCAGTTACTATCACTATACAGGTTTTTACTATTATAACTTATAGAGCAAATTGTCTGAGAGCCTCCAGGGAATGTTGAACCGTCTAAGCGAGAAGAGACAAGAACGGAACATGGCAAAATAACTCAAGATGGATAAACTCAATTTTCAATTGTATTGTGAATAACTATGTTCTCTCTACAGAGACTTTTTAGCAGACCCTAATACCCTGAAACATACCCATGAGTGTTTGATCTACAGTGGTCTCCCTAACATTGGTGACTCTCTTTCCCTAAGTTTAAACAAAAGAAAATCAATGAAGATGAAGTCACTAACACTATTAAGTCACAAAAGACTGCAAAAGTTTCATCTTCAGATAGGTTTCTCATGAAACATTTGTGTTAAATTTAAAATAGGGTTCAGCCCTATTTCCATACAGGATCTGTAGGAAGCTGTGAAGACTCTGGATCATGGCCAGTATCTCACGCTTTCACCATGTTGCTAGTGAATTAGCATCTTTTTCCTTCGCAAAATTACAAAAGAGATGCCAAATTCATAACATCAGATTCTACTAGTAATTGTAAATACATAATTTTGCTGTTCAAGCCTAAGTGGGACACCAAAGAAGAAATTAACTCAAATAGAAATTACATGTTCTTATTTCCCTTATATAAAGTTATAAATTTCTTTGCTCTACCACAAACATCTATCCGCAAGTAGCACTGTAGTTGAGGTCCACAAAATCATCTAGGCGGTGGACTTGTCTTCAAGTAGAGACCTGGAAAAGGTTCATACCAGAACAACAAAATATTGTATAAGTGTAGTAACAGAACAAAATTCCTACAAACTATATAGTCACTGACATATACTCCCAGAATGGTTACATCGCCTGTACCCAAACATGATAGATCTGTAATGGAGACCATTTAACCAGGTCCGCACCTTCTTGCTTGTATAGTGGGCCTGCTCAAAAATAGTGGCCTTCTGGAAAATAATCACAGATAGGATAAATAGTCTTATAGAACAATAACGTTATAGATCATCCTCTCTGGTCACGTTTTCAAATTAATGTGCACCACTTATGAGGGGGTGCTTTTTTCCAACATATATTGAATCATTTGAAAGAAGCAAAGGTTGGACAATGAAGAACTCCAGTCCTGGATAAAGGACTGGAGTGCTTCATTGTCCATCATTTGCTTCTTTCAAAGGATATATAGTCTCACAGGAATTCGGTTAAATTGGTGTCCATTTGTATTTCTTTTATGCATTCTAGTAGAATCTAACCAACACCAGATTCTACCAGTACATCTCAAATCTCAACTCAAATCTACCCATGTTCCCCAGATTTTACCTCTTCTCATCTTGTTCTTCCCTTCTAACTCATGTAACCAGCTGCCTATCTGCTAAGGCTACATGGATTTCCCTTGAAGCGATAGTTTAACATGATGAAAACAGAGCTTATCATCTTCCCACCTCCCGGAGTTACCACCACACCTCAAAACTTTCCTCATCATCAATAACACCATAATTTCCTCAGTCTACCAAGCTTGCTGCCTTGGTGTCACAGTTGACTATGCACTCTGATTTATTCTCACATACAGTCTATCTCGCAGTCCAGTTGCCTTCAGCTTATAAATATTGAAAGAATACGAAATCTATCCTGGCTTCAATCCATCTTAAATACCGCAGCAATACTGATCGTCCGATATCACTGTTATACTACTTTGCAAATCCCTACAAAACCCCTTCATACATCTCACATCTTCCTCTCATCTTTTTAGATCTATGTCTGACATGCGTCACTGGTAAACACCTCTCACTAACACCTACATTACTTCTCTTCTATAGGAGCTATGGTATTTCTATCACTCAATTTTCCAGAAAACTTACAGAAAATGAAAGCTTCTCTCAACCCCTCTCCTCCACCACCTCATCCCACGCAATCCTCCCGTTTGCTGTCTCTCCAAATCCTTTCCAATTTCTTATCCGTTAGCATTTACATTTACAATGACCCTACCCAAATTGATCTAGTACATGATAATTGCATAGCATTTAATGTTAGCCTGTGAAACCTCAGTTACTGTGCAGTTAAATGAAAGACAAACGTTTTCTATTCTTTAATGGTGCGCACAATGTTACTCTTACTGTTGTACTTTATTATTACTATTATTATTGTAGATTTGTAAAGAGTGTTCCGCGGCGCTGTACAGTAGGGAAAACAGTACAAACATAAAACAGGGACGTATAAAGTAGACAAAATAAATAAAGCGCTACGGAAAGTGCTGGCGCTATATAAATAAATGTTGATGATGATGTTGATGATGAAAGACATGAAAACAAAGGGTACGAAGGACCCTGCTCATTGAAGAGTTTACATTCTAAGTGGAGGAGGGCACAGCTGAAATAAGAGGAGCAAATGTGGCTCAGAGTGGAGATTGGGACAGTTGTCAGGGTGCATTACTGTGAATAGTGTAATTGGGGATAAGGTAAACTCTAATAAATAGATGGGTTTTCAAAGAGCGTCTAAAGATATGAAGGCTGTGGGAAAAGTTAAATTGAGCGTGGTAGGGAATTCCATAAGTGGGGAGCAGCACGGGAGAAGTCTTGTAGGCGGGAGTGAGAGGTGGTTACTACAGACGAGACAAGGCATGAGTCAGAGGTAGATCTAAACGGGCAGGAGGGAGAATATTTTGATATGAGATTTGAGATGTATGCAGGGTGGTGTTGTTGAGGGCTTTGTAGGTAAGGGTGAGTAATTTGAATTGGATTCTGCAGGACACAGGGAGCCAGTGTAGGGATTTTCAAAGTGGTGCAGCAGATGTGGAGCGGTGAGAGAGGAAGATCAGTCTTGCAGCATCAGTTAAGATGGATTGAAGTTTGGATATATGGGTATCAGGAATGCTAGAGAGCAGGAGGTGGCAATAGTAAACACTTTTAAATAAATGGACTAAAAAAAGTATAGTAGAAGTCCCCTCAATATTCAGACTTAATATATATATATATATATATATATATATATATATACAAGTTAACCCGTGCATGATACTCATGCATTCTAGTCAAATCAAGCTACTTAAGGTCTTAAAAAGGTTCTTGTCATGCATTTGGGCCTAGCCCAGGCCTCCTCAGGGGAAGAGCGTTAGTTCCCGACGCAAGCGGCCTTTTTAATGTGTGTTCATGAGGTAAAATTACCTCACGAAAATGAGTTTGACCCCTCAACTCGTAAATTTAGCCTTTACTACCCCTCCCACGGGGGGAAGGGGGGATGATGGAAGTTAACTGACTTGACTATTCTAATTTTTTTGTCAAATAATGTCAGTATACCAAATTTCAGGTCAATTGGATGAGCCCTTTCTGAGAAAATAGTTTTTTTCCACACACACACACACACACACACACACACACACACACACTAACGCACGCCTCTACACATGTGTGTTCATGAGGTAAAATTACCTCACGAAAATGAGTTTGAGCCCTACCAAATTTCAGCCCTTTTTGAAATTTTTTTCCCACACACACTAAGAATTTAGTAGGTCAGTGTATAACTCTGCCCAGCAGGTGGCGCTGCAACTTGGTTTTTTTTTTTCACACACAGACGCCACTAAGCATTTATATATTAGATATATATATATATATACACGCTATATACATTTAATAGCTTATTGGCTTATTATTTATGAAGAGATCAGGCCCACTCACCTCTGTGAATATGGACAAGTGATTTTATACAGGCCAAGCTGTCAACCATTTCTAAATATATATGCTCAAAAGTGCATGAATAAGAAGTACATAATACGACTGCGTATAACACTTATAATAACCTAATAAAAGTCCTAAAACTGACCTATGCAGCGGATGCTGGATTGCTTTAAAACGTAATCAGAGAAGCAGTGAACAATTAATGGTTTAAAACTGTTACAAAACTGGTAATGCATTAAGGGTATTCCCCAATAAATAAAAAATATATGTATATTCTATATAAAGCATTGTTACAACAATCCTAATTGGTGGGTTGGGCACGAGCTGTCGACGTTGAACCTGTCAACGGCCATACTGTTGACACAAAATTGCCGACAGTCAGAAATGACAAGAGGTCCAGTCTATCTGGTTAAAATTGTCATTGTGACTGCTGACAATTCAGTGTCGACAGTCTGGCTACATCCCCTAATTGGTATTGGTGTTGTATAAGAACCAGATCAGTGACAGACAGATAAATAGACAGACGGATGGACATAACCTTGGTTACCTGTGCGAGTGATTTCATCCAAGACCGCAAGTAAGTTAGGATGCGGGCGATCAGCCTGTAGAACATAGAGACTTTCCCAGAATCCTATCATAGCTTCTCTTCCCAAATCCAAAATATCTTGTATCAACAATTGAGAAAATACAGAGGCGCCAAGTTGTTTTAGCAAGTCTGCATAATACTAAAACATAAATAAAAATGTAAAATTAAAAAACTATTGTTCCATCATATACATAAAATATCCAAACAATCTGCATAAATTGTGATGACAATGATATCCGATAGTTGATGCAGACTTTACTGCAATATAATTGGATTTTTTGACACTTTGAGTAGATAGATCATTATTATATCTTTTCCTGGGAATAGTAATAGCTGTAAGATAATGCCACTATTTTGCATAAAATGTACCATGCAAAATGTACATTATATTCCATCTACAGCAAGTTGTACATTCAAGATAATAAAAACTAATTTCCAGAAGAAACAGAATTTTGGATGCTGGTTGGCACCATTTGTGTCAATTGGACTTAAAGGTGTTGTTTCATACAAAAACCAAAATCAGCTATTGTAATCTATGGGTCAATAATTTGCATAATAAGAAAGTCCTTACACCAATCACCAATGAGCTTCTATCATTCCTAAGCTTACTACACATGAGTAGCATGCTTGTGATTGGCTGAGAGATTCCATTTGATGCAACAGGAGGAGAGGAAACTTGTGAACAGAGCATTAAAAAACTATGTTCATAGTCCATGGTATAGTTATTTTACTTTCTGTTGCTGTATTACTCTATTTTGCAACCCCTACCTCAATGTTGAGGATTTTCCGAAGGCTTAACTCCCTCATAATCTCTTCATCCGTAGACTCCACAATGTAGGTCAGATCATCTATGAAATACTCATATATCATCCTCAGCGCTGAGTCATTGCACTTCTCAAGCTCCTGGCAGAATTCTCGCACTTCGTCTAAGTAACGAGGAACGAAAGACACAATAATTAATGTATTATGTGAGTTTAGACCTCAGGAAAACCAGGGAGTCGATTCAGTGATGTTAATATGTCTTAGGGGTGTTAGATCTATTCTATTTAATGTTGCTACATGCTGGGACCTTTTCTAATATTAAACAAAGTCTTATATATCTTTAGATTAGCTTTAGCAATTACTTCTACTCCTGGCTACATTTTATTTATTCCCTCCAACCCCAACAACTTTAAGTCCTCAGCATTAAATGTAAGCTAGCGGGCTGTTGGGATGTAATTCGGGTTAGGATACAATTATTTACAAATTGGCCAAGCTCATTATTTTGTCATTAGAAAACCTAGTATAGTTTTGATTGATTTTTTAGTTATTTCTTTATTTCCCTCCAAACTACTACTGCAATCTATGATATGGCGCAACTTAACAAAAATCACTTTATAGATAGATATATAGTAAATCACAGATATTATTTCTAACTGCATGAATCACAACACTGAATTCTGTTTATCGTACAAAACAAATTTGCTAATATGTTTTCTAATTTTTCTAATTTAAGAGTTTTTTCTTTAATTCTTTTTGAAAGCAATACTAACCGTCCAAAACAACTTTTCCTCGAAACTCGGCCATTGTCTCTGTTCGCCGGAAGATAGCAAACAAGACCTTGAAAAGAAGAAATCAAGTAAATACATTTTGAGAAACACACATTAATATTTAGATTGGTGAATAAAAGTACTGCACATATCACTATAAAACAAAACAAAAAAAATCTAAACAATTATCATTGCTTAATAAATGTATCCTTTAAATAACACATGTTAATTATATTATACAGAAGTTTGTAAAAAGTGCACAATGTCTTGGTCATCATCTTTTATTTTTATAGCGCCACTAATTCTGCAGCGCCGTACAGAGAACTCATTCACATCAGTCCCTGCCCCATTGGAGCTTACAGTCTAAATTCCCTAACATACACACACACAGAGAGACTAAGGTAAATTTTTGATAGCAGCCAATTAATCTACTAGTATGTTTTTGGATTGTGGGAGGAAACCGGAGCACCAGGAAGAAACCCACGCAAACACAGGGAGAACATACAAATTCCTCACAGGCCATGGTCGGGAATCAAACTCATGATCCCAGTGCTGTGAGGCAGAGGTGCTAACCACTGAGCCACCGTGCTGCCCATATTGAGTCTGCCCACACTAGTCTTGTACACGTGGGCCAGTGTTTCCTGAAGCGCATTTCTCATTTACTTCTCTGCTTCTCTTGAGATTTGTAGGGGCACCAGGGCGAGTGCACTGTGGAGACCAGTGCCCTCCAAAACTGAATTGTCAGAAGTCTTTGCAGAATGCCCTGTTCTTCCTATGTGCCTGGAGACCTATCACTGATTATTACCTTGCGCCAACATTTTTTTCTGTACTTCTATCTCTCTCCTTCCCTGGCCTCTGCCAGTCACTGTTTATTCCATCTGCTTCACTCCCATCTCACATTCTAATGCTGTCATATAGTAATGCTTTATTATTCCAACTAGTTGAAAAAACAATCGACTTGGCCAGTTTACAGGCCTGGAACCTGTTAGCGGTACAAACGTGTTTTTCTAATTGGGATCAACTGCAAATACACGGCTCAAGCTCACATATGAGTTCATTAAAAGTAGAAATAAAATGTTGCCTATAATATTTTTTATGTGTTTTGGGTTGGGTTTTTTTCATTCGAGTTTGCAGTTCACATTAAAAATACTACACATTAAAGCCATTTACGGTTGAACAAGCTCGAACATGGTTGAACTATCTAAACGTCGTTGAACCCGTTAGGCTCACTCAAATTAAGCTACTTTTTTTGTGTTTTTAAACCTCAAGAGTTTATTGTAAATTTGCAAAGCTGCTCATTCGACAAACCGGTTTGAGAACCGCTTTGCTCTAATGTTCAATAAAACACATCTGACACTATTGGAAGAGTCTCTGTCGCTGCTGCCTCCTGGGGGATTGGAGTCCCCCAAACTCTTTCTGCCTTGCTCCTGGAAGGTCCATTAGAAACCCTGCCAAAGGGGCTGTAAGCCCCCTGGTGCTGCCTCCTATTGGCCTCTGTACTTGAAATGAAATGGTTAGTTGGACAACACAGAGGCCCCCAACATTCCCATTGGATCGCCATGTGAGCAGTATTGTATCTATTTTCTTTACATATTATTATATACATAGGGGCATATTCAATTAGGTTACCGCGGAACCTGCGCAGTATTGACAGTAATACGGTAACGAAATAACACAGATTTTCCTACGCAACCCTATGGGGTGCACTGGGCACATTCAAAAGTGAATAAGGATTGTCCAATATTTGTATACAGCAAATATATATGGTCTGGATGTGATGTGCGTTCACCCGGGCTAAACAGGCTACTCAGTGTGTCCCGTGGTTCTAAAACTTTAAATGTCAGATGTTTCCATTGTTAAATACTCTCAATATGATGCAAAGGCATATATTTGAGACAGGAAGATTTGGGCAGCAGTAACAGGTAGGGACTAAAAATAAATCGTATTATTATTTATCTTGCTGCAAAAGTCAAAATGATATAATGATATAGCAGGATATAAGATGTTACTTTTACTTTCCTTTACAGAGGGACCTTGTTATGTCCCTAAAAAGATCAAATAGTTAATCTTTCTTATCCCTTGTTATACTTTTCACTGTTTGACAGTCAAAAAAAAAGTAATCTATCACCAGCAGCAGCAGCAGCTATTTATATAGCGCCACTAAATCCGCAGCGCTGTACAGAGAACTGGCTCACATTAGTCCCTGCCCCATTGGAGCTTACAGTCTAGAACACAAATGTCAAATAAACAGAAAGTTTTACCTTTTATTCTTTTTTGGAGATATCCACTTTGGTGGTCACGTACGACATTATGTAGGTACAAAGTACAGTGCAAGTCACATGATCAGTAATACAGGAACAACACTCACTTCATATATAAGTGCTACATATAATAAGGAAGTGATAAGAAGAGAATGTTGCTAGACTGGACTGCACTTTGCCTTTCTGCAATCTCTGCAAGTAGATCTGACATTTTAACTGTTTCACAATGGGATTCATTAGAGTATTTTAAAAATAGTGCTAAAATATCATCTGGAAAAGGCATAGTTGCCTACGCTCCCGGAATGTCCGGGAGACTCACGAATTTTTGGGAGTTCTCCCGGACTCCCGTGACAGCAGGCAAAAATCCCGGATCCAGCTGTGGCCGTTCTTTAAGATGGCGGGGGCAGGGCTAAATGCGGCATTGTGGCCACGCCCCCTGCTGCGATTGGCTAAACTTGCCTAATATTGACAGGGGTGGGGCCTAACGGCGCCCCGCGTGTGGCCACGCCCCCTCGACTGACCCCCCCCCCCCCTCCTGGACAGCTGCCTCCAAAAGTAGGCAAGTATGGGAAAAGGTAAAGAATGTATTCTAAAAAAACAGGTGACCTGACTGTCCTCTGCTTCTTACAGGGTTTAACCAAATCTTTTTTATTACTAAAGTTTAGAAAACATAATTGAACTCTGTGAATAAAAAAGTTAGGACGACGACAAAAGAAAATATATCTCTGTCTGCAATAAAGGACACCTTTCATCAACATGACTTTACGGTATCCTGATTTTAACAGGCCCTGTCCTTGATTTTCATTCTCGGCCAAACCACATTGATGTACTATTGCATATATCTCCACAAAGTGCAAGGCCTCTTGAGGTACGGTATAGGGCATACTTGTCAACTTTTTCTTGTTGGCTTCAGGGAGTGCGGGGCTTGACGAATTGCATCATTTTGGCCCTGCCCCCTAAACTATTGTCACAATTTTGGCCAATTACAGCAGGGGGCGGGGCTAAAATGACACGATACCCCCCCAACTTATCTATTGCGGGGCGAAAATCGGGAGGTTGCCCTGATCTCCCGGGAGGTTTCCCAGAAATGCGGGAGTCTCCCGGACATATTCCGGGAGAGTAGGCAACTATGCGTTAAAGAAAAGCAGCTATTGAATCTCTAGAGACTGCAGTGTCTTTTACATTTCTGTCTCCATTACTGAAGTCATGTTGTCTTACCTGTCAGTCTTTGATTAAAGCTTGGTCTCCATGAAAATGGCCACCTCCATAGTCATCAATACATGGACATAGGACACAATTTCTGAACTGTGTCATCATGCCACAGATGGCGAAGCCAACCACGTCTTGTACTGGCTCAGCATCAGGGAGAATGCCAGACTCTTCAGGGAGTGAGGGAGATCACCCCTATTTCAGGGAGTCTCCCTGACATTCAGGGAGAGTTGGCAAGTATGGTATAGGGAGGGCCTGATTAATCTAGTAACGCAATAAAAACACAACTTGCATTTTTTATTTAAAATGCACGGAACTTGCACTCGCATCCGCCCATATTCAAGTACAAGTTTATCGCAAGAAACGTTTCCATTTGAATATGGGCCTATGTACGCTCTGGTTCTACGCTAATTGCTGTATGCAGGCAGACATACAGAACATATTGCAGGATACGTACATATAGATGTGCAATATCTAGTCACATCAGAACATATGCCCAAAAAAATGCATAAAAGACATTTAAATCTATTAATACTATAATCATTAATAAGAATGCATATACTTTTTTTACTTTTCATTTTACAGGAAATATGTATATCAGGATGTTCTTAATGCCTACAGTAAATAAAATACATATTAACGATGTGGCACTTATACCTGCCCTGTAGCTGGAGCAAGTGATACAACTAAAAAACACGTACCTAAGAGAGGCCCAGAGTTTGAATCGGCCGCATGTTCGTGTGCTCTCCCCTGGAACATCCTTACTGTACATTGCCTACATTAATCCTCCCCTCCCCACCCAAGTTCCGTCCTTCAAATAGTAGGCAGTTGGGGAAGTGTCATTTGCATGCGACCATGAATGGCATGCAGTTGCGTTCACTGGCGTAAGTCTAGCTCTGGCACATGCGCAGAGCGATTTTGCGCAAGAAATGGCACGGAAATGGACTTTCCTAGATGAATCAGGCACTGAATGTTTAGCAGAATTGGGCCAAAAGTTTGAGGCATCAATTCATAATTTGTTATCACTGATTCCTACAGAATGTCAAATACAGTTTATTAAGGATAGTTAGTTATGTTATGTAAGGTTGGTTACTCAGCAAATGCTGTAGACCACAAGAAATGATCCATATCCTGCACTGCTGAGATCTAATAAGGACTGAACATGTTGGGGCTTGATGTAGAGCGGGCTTACATCGGTTTGTGTAACGTATCTTGCATTAAACCGCTCTGTGCATGTCCAGAAAGTGGGCGCATACATATGCAACCAGCTAGGAGGTCTATCAATTGCACCTGCTATAGGGCAAGAGCAAATACTCACTGATGATGATGATGATGATGACTTGTCGTAAACCAGGCTCATACGGTGCTAATGTGGAGGTGGATGCATCTTGAGATGGGTAGAGCTCTGTATATGGACGGAAATATGCTGTTTTCTGTGCTCTTTATTTATCAATAATAAACTCAAGTTTTGCAATCAACTCGGTATCAGTCCCGTTGTCTGCAAATTGCATTGATGGCTACGCTCCTCTGGGTGTATCAGTGTTAGTAAGAATGTGGTTCTGGGCACATGGCCAATAGGGGCAGGTAAAGAGATAGTTGCATGTCTCTACCCAGAATTCCAAGGGAAAGGCTAAATCCTTTTACCCTTGGATCCTATTTTTTACCAAAGTGTTTAATAATTTAGTTCACTGGGCATTATCACTAATATTATTTTGTGGCATCATCACTGGCATATTAGAACTTGGTATTGCAGTTGCTAATGGCTTGTTAGTTTGTGATTTGGGGGATTTTTTTAATATACGTTCACAGAGTGGATGATGCAAATTAGACATAGGCCACTTGGCGTAGCATAAAATACACAAATTGGTTCTGTGCATACCCAGTGAGGAAAAATTAAACAAAAATAATTGTAAGAAAATAAATAAAAATATCTAAAAACAAGTGAGTTCAAAGTATTGTTTATTGAAAAAATGCTTTATTCAAAGAATACCACTGCTACTGCTACCACTAATTGTAGTTCAAGAGCGGATAGTATTCAGATGTCTTACGTTACGCTATGATTTTTTTCCCCAAAATGCAATCACAACTTAGTGTAATTAGAGATACAGTAAACAAAAAAACTCCATGTATAAACATTACGGTATAAAAAGAAAGACTATCTGACACATGAATTACTTAAGAACACAAAGACAGAACAATAATGCATGTGTTTTAATGTAACAAAAAGTCAAAATGATTATTGCATACAAATAGAGACATACATGGATATAGATGCAAAACAGTTACTTTAAAATAAAAGAGACATAAAACACAGAAACAGATAAAATACAAACATACTTTTTCAAACAAACTGGCGCTTGGGGTAGGCTAGCAGGAGAAGTTTGATTAAATATGCATTTTAAATATTTGCACTATCATGCATATAGCATAATCAGGATAATTATGTTGTCAAGGGACAGCTCTCACAAAATGAGCCTCCATTTTGTTTTAGACTTAATTCTTCTTCTGATTAAGTATTAAAAATGTCTGTACAAAGAAGTTCATAGAAATGTTTTTGGTTTGTGTGTTTTGTAAGGGATTTAGAGATGGCGCTTTAGGAGCTGTTTGAGGTAGATAAATAAAGGAGAAAATAGTCCATTAATATATATTGAAACAAAAGCAGACCTAGGACACCATAAAATCTTACAAGGTTAAAAAACGAAATTAATCTTACATATAGTTACATATACTTGTAGATCTGTCTGTCTGTTTCTGTCTGTCTGTCCCTGTCTGTTGTGTGGTGTTAGGGAATTTAGACTGCAAGCCCCAATGGGGCAGGAATTGATGTGAGTGAGTTCTCTGTACAGTGCTATGGAATTAGTGGCACTATATAAATAAATAGCAATAATAATAATAATACATATATATATATATATATATATATATATATATATATATATTATAGGTGTTAATCACTCATATCACAGTTCAATATCTTTTTAGAACTGCAAAGATAGACACTATTTAGTATTCAAAGTTATAAATTCTATTCAATCTAACTTGTATAATTACTTCACACTGATTGCTGTTGTACTCTGCTGTGCTGTTCCTTGCAGAAATAAAGCTTCATGGAGGATCTTTTTGAGGGACAGTGTCATATGTCTCAACCCAATAAATAAACAATTATTTTTTTAGTACTGTGTAGAACTGAGCATTTAACAATTAAGACAGTTTTCAGATCCAGCACTTAATTGTTTTACCCCCAGTATAAGACACATTAAATTGATTTTTTTTCTATTTCCTAAAAAAAATGCCATCCCACAATATTTGCTTTTGTTGGTTTAGGCCAGGCCTGGCCAGCCTGTGGCTCTCCAGGTGTTGTGAAACTACAAGCCCCATTATGCTTTTCCAGTAGATTGCCAGCTGATGGCTGGCAAGGTATGCTGGGACTTGTAGTTTCACAACACCTGGATAGCCACAGGTTGGCCAGGCCTGGTTTAAGCACCGCAGCATATTTATTTTATGCAATTTCTGCTTCACATTTGGGAACACCCTCTTTGATTTTATCTATTCAGGATATGTATCCATTTCAGCAATACTACAGCTGTTCTCCCTCGTGGCCTGGTAAAATACACAATGACTAAATGTATCTAGCAACAATAGGGATATATTGTGTGTATCACAAACATTACAACAAAACTGGGGTGCAATAAAGGGTGAGATCACATATTAAAACAATAGGAAATTGATCCTATGCTCACACCTTTGGTAATATATTAAAGAACATTAAGACATATTAGAATGTATGCAGTTGCTTTAAAATGCACCATATATTACAGTATTTGTTAAGCTGGTCAAATTTCAAGGTGCACAGTGCTGATTTAAATCTTCTGTGATCACAACATTTATCCTTTTTTTGGATAAACTTGGATTTAGAAACAAAACTCTTATTGTAACTCCTCTTCCCCCACTACAGCTTGTGTTAAATGACACCCTCGTTGTCCAATAAATGCTGCTACTACCTGGGGAGTACTTGCTTTGAATGTTGTATGCAGATTAGTCTTACCTGATTACAATTGAATTCATGGTTGGTTGAGCGTGGAAACTGGGAAAATGGGAAGACTGTGGCATGAGGGATCCAGTTAAACTTGTGTTGCAAAATATGGAGCAAATCCTTGGTCTTAATGCATAGTGTATATTGCACTTTGTAGTAGGGAGCTGATTGTTATTTACATGGGCAATGGGCTTGTGTTAACGCATAGTATTAAGTTATTTTGCCATACAGAGGACCCTAGAACAAAGGGATTTATGGGAATTGTTGCATGAGGCAGGATTTTTATTTTTATTTTTCCTTTCTTTTCAGAGAATAATGTACAATGTATGTAATATTAACATAATAGTGATGAGTTATGCAAGAATTGATAAATTATTTATCACTCTAAATCATAACAATGTCTAAGGTACATGAAATAAATAAATAAAAGTTTCACAAACTGTGTAAGGTACAGGTATGACACCCCCCCCCCCCCCCTTCCCTTTATATTAGCCTGGGAATTTTAGGCAGTAAATAGATTTGGAAAATTGACAATATTCCCTGTATAATGTATTCTAGATACCGTTTAAAGGTAACCCTGATACAGGATAATGTAATTTATCCACCAGGAACAGGGGGGGGGGCAATGGCCTATAAGAATATAGATAAATCAGAGGTTGTTTTGATCAATCCCATAGATAGTAAGCTTGGGAGCAGGTCCTTCTCACTTCTTTGTCCGTTTTACCCAGTTTGTTTATTAGTTTACTATGTTTGTCCCCAATTGTAAAGCGTTACGGAATATGTTGGCGCTATATAAATAAATGATGATGATGATGATGATAAAAGTATAGCAAGAGAGTTGGATATGAAAGTAAAGTGAGTGGATTGGTTAAGGCAACTAAGGCTTGGTCTTTTGATCATAATGGATCATCTACAGACAGGGTTGGGGAGGAGTGTTCTCAGATGTTAGTCCAAAATGTACATGTGCTGTTGTGGTGGCAGGAAAAACTTGTCTTACATGTCTGATATTTTGGAAGCACTGGCCTAACTGGGCTGTTGAGAGAAGAAGAGAGGGTTCGGACCATCATCAGAGGTCTGAATCTAGAGACCTGGATGGACACCAACTAACCCTACGCCTTAACCAATGATCTCCATGGCCGAGTGTAAGTTGGACTATACCTATTTTTATTATTTGTAATATTATAAATGGAACAGAAGGAAGCTGAATTGAATGATAATATAACCCAGTGAACCTCCATTTGACCTTACTGGTTTCTAAGAACACAACATAAGTAACAGTGTCTCAGGTAATGTATCTATGCTCCCCTAAACTATGGACAAGACACAATCTATTATAGCCATAAACATTGTCCTTCCATCATCTTATCAATTCTCAATTCATGATATAAACTTAACATGGTTAAGGTTAAAGAAATCTGAGACTGGTTTCCCAGTGAGATGTCTGTCTCTCTCCATTTCGATTCTACAATAGTCCAAGAAGTGTGAGCTCAATGGAAGACCTGTTGTGTCGCTATTATTATTATCATTATCATTTATTTGTTAGGCGCCACAAGATTTCCACAGCGCCGTACACAAAGCAAACAGTAGACTATACAGGGTATAACAATACAGAACAATAAACAAAAATACCAATGCTTCAGAAACTCCAGTTAGGTCAATGCAGTAGAGGCGGAGTAGAAGAACAGGTGTGGAGACAAGAGGGAAGAAGGCCCTGCTCATTCGAGCTTACATCCTAAGGGTGGGTGAACGAACAGACACAATTGGAGGAATTTGAAGAGTGGGGAGAGGGACCGGGAGGAGAGAGGGTAGAACGTTTGGAGGAGATGCGGGTTAGGTAGAAGGTTGGTAGGCTTTAAGGAACCTGGTCGCTATGGAACCATATTATTTGCTTTTACAGCGTATCCTTAGATCTGGTCTTTGCATTTCCATTATATAATTTTTTTGTTCCTCTGACCATCCAATGTTAAGGAGTCTGCAAGAGAAAAACAAATGACACTGGAGATACTGCTACCATCCACCACATGTAAACACATCACAGTCAGAATAAAAACAAGCTACCTCTTGGCTGAATTTCAGAGTTTTGGTGTTGACACACTAATTCACAAGTTGATCCTGATTGGACCAAACTTTGGCAAATAATAAACGCTCAGAGGATTAGGCCAATTACAGTGTGTGGAATGAAAAGAAACCAATCAGAAGCCAATCAGCAGCATCAACAAATGTCACATGTCCATAGGTTTATAAAAGGAACTCACACCCTTAGACATTCATTCTTCCTGGATTGTACTAGAGGAAAAGTCTGTGGATGATCTCTGTGACTGTGTCCTTTAGTAACCGAGATTATCGTACACCCCTGTGTGCACTGACTTACTGCAGTAATACCTACCTAATTTATCTGTTCCCTTTTATATCTCTTATTTTGTACTCTATTCAAGTCACTCTGAACAGCGTAAAACACCACTTGTCGATCCAAGTGTAAAAATACGCAGGCAATTCACCACAATATCACGTGGTGTATATTTGTTACAATACAATAAGTGAAGCTTATTTTTTTATCACACCTAAAAGGGAGTTGAGGCTCGTGCACTGCCTTTGGAAAACAAAATCAAACTGTTACAAATTTGAGAAGGCACAAATAAACTACAATGTGGTCCAGAGAGCGTAACTCCCCCTCCCAGGGGCAAACGCAAGATTTGTAGAGGGGGATTTCCACACCACGCCACCAGTGGGCGTGACCAACATGCATGGGGCCATGGTTATAATTTTAGATAGTGCTTGGCTGCTCTCCAACTCCTCCTATCCCTATAATATACATGGGTAATGCTGCATGCACTACTGTTAGGTGCTCTCCCTTTTCAAGCAGAGTCGTGTGAAGCCACCTCAATTATACAGTGCCCCAGGCTTGGAGGGGGGTTTCCAGGCACTAGTAACCCCCCCCCCCCTCGGTTTGCCTATGTCTCCTACCATACATGCACACACACACATGCCCCTTAGAAGAGGGCTGTTTTCAAGATCTACTGGAATGCCATCTCAAGTGAGCTTAAGGAAGTTTTGGTGATTTCCACTGTTTTCTAGGTAACAGCAGCTACCATCACAACTTCAGTGATGATGAGGAGCCGATGTCCTTGCACTCTGCCCAGTGCACAGATTGGTAATAGAAGACAAAGATGAGGATGGATTGGAAGAAAAAGTCAATATCTTATACATTTATCATTAAGAGTCCTATTCCTAATACATTTTCGTTCATTCATCTGTATATTACACATATTCCTCTCCCTGTGTAAATAAGCATATTCATAGGAAATTCTATGTACCCGATCTCTTGAAGGTTGGTAGATCTCTGTATAAGCTCCTTGATGGCATTGTAGCCACGGCCTTTGAAATCATTGGAACTCAGATTCAGGTGTATGAGGTTTTTGTTGTTACTCAGCGATTCCAGTAGTGGAGCGTAATCATTTGTCAACCGAGTATCAAACAGACTGCAAGATATGAGATAAACACTTTGGGTCTGATTCATGTCCAAACACAACTTGCATGTAAGTTTAATTTTGAAATGGAGCATGGAACGTGTGCCTAGTTCTGACCATACTGGAATCCGAACATATCTCAAGATCATAGCTGGCAACTTTCTATTTTTTCCTTCTGGGAGATCTCGAAGGGGGAGGTGCGGTGGGAGGTCAGAAGGGGGCGGGTGCGGCGAACCGCATCATATTGGGCCCGGGCCCACTGCAAAATCGTTGGGGGCGGGACAAAATGATGTGATTCGCTGCGAATCAAGTTATTTAGGCTCCTATCAGGCAGGTTGCGGGAGAATTGCCTACCCGCAATTGGGGAGTCTCCCGGACATTCCGGGAGAGTGGACAAGTATGCTCAAGATATGTTTGGATTTAAGTGTGGGTGTAAGTACACTCTGCCTAAACAGTACTTTATTATGTAGACACACAAAACAGATTGCAGTATAGGTATATATATATATATATATATATATATATATATATATATATACACAATACAAAATAAACGGTCACATCAGAACGCATAAAAAAAAATTCATATCAAAACTATTAACGGTTGCTTAATTTTTTTTATATATTTTTTTTTTAATTACTTACATAAATAAAGATGCTTTTAATGCACTACTGAATATAAAAATCCATTTTTTTTATAGTCTTAGTTGCATATACGTGTGTTTTTTAATACAAAGACTATGCCCTGTCAGCCATTACTATCAGTCGGCATTTACATCTGCCCTGTAACTGGTGCAAATAATATGGATGACACCAGGCGGACTTATGAGAAACACAGGACTTTAATTGATTACATTGCCTATGTTAGTCCACCCCTTCCCTCCACCCATTCCGCCTCTCAAGTCATAGGCAGTATTAAGTGTGTTCGGACATGATTTGCATGCAAATACATTCATTGGTGCAATGTCCATTTCGGCGCAGCGCTATTTCACAAAAGATACACTACGCAAATGGACGGACGTCCAAACATGAATCAGGCAACACTTGAAATATATACAATTACACCACACTTATGGCTCAAATCCTATGATCCCTCATGCTTGCTGATTCCACAAGAGGGCGATGTTGAGACAACCCTCTCACTCCATATCCCTCACTCTGTAATCCCCATAAAAGGGAACTCAACCAATGTTGTACAAATATTTACTGATAGCCGATAATTTTTATTAAAGGTCATTTATGAATGCAGGAAATGTGGGCCTACAGAACAAGTGCAGTTTTGTTTTTTTGTGATAACAGGTCTTATTATTACCATATTGTCTCCATTGTTATGGGTGCACACACTATTTAGTGTGTCAAAATGGTAATATCTGTGGGGGAAATTGTGCTCATCCTGATTGCAGAAGTTGGGCAGATGGCAGGTTCCTTGCAGAATGCACACTAGCCAAAGAAATGCCTTTGATACTGTGCCGAAATGCAAGAGCAAAATTTAATTTAGTAGGTCATTTATAATGCTAAAGCAAAGCAGAGTCAATGTCGTGTACCCAGACCTCCCCCAAATATACACCCTCCAATCACAAAACACACCCCACCTAGAGACAACCACCTATACTCGCAGGGTAAAAAGGCCTCCACGAGCCTCCCTGATTTGCCTGAGAGGTAAGAGTTCTGCCTCCCCAAACTCCTCTCCAACCTTTAGTCTTCTCTTTCCCCAACCCCCACTAATGCCTAATCTTAATCCCAAATATCTATTCTTCTTTGATTTACTCCCAAAGCCCTTCCACAAGTCCCTTCTTCCCTTACCCCCAAATTTTTACTACTCAGTTCCTTAATCCCAAACATATCATTCCATCTCTTACTCCTAAGCCCCTCTCCCACATAATTTAGACAGCACATTGGGTTTACCCATGATCTCCAGCCTCATTTCGGTATAAACATCCAAGCAGTGGCCTTACCCCAGCTGCCAGCGTGCTATCGCTAATGTAGGCTGCATATCGGGACTATGTACAGGGTCAACAGTGGATTAAATTGTACTAACAACCAACTAAACAGCTAGCCCCAACCGGGGGTTAACATAGGCCACAGATGAACCAAAGCTACAACACTGACACCCCTTACTACAGCGACTCGATATACAATATTGCCATCCACACTACACTGCCATCCTACACTATTGTGTCGCTGTCAACAAATGCCAAAAATTATACATTTTGGGTATGATTCATTAGTGATCTTATCTACCGTTTTTTGCTTATCTTAAGCAAATTCACTATGTGGATGCTCAGAAAAGGGAGATAAGAAGCAAAATCCACTGCGTAAATGAAGAATTTCTTAAGTTAAGATGAAAATCCATCTTAACTTCACTCTTATCTCCCCGTTTCTTCTTAAAATAAGCATCTTAACTTTTGCACAAGATAAGATCACTAATGAATCAGGCCCTTTTACTTTTACTGTGATCGGCATGATTCCTATTAATTTCCTGGCTGTCGCTGTATATATTTTCATTTTGAAAAAAAATTATGCAGCTTCCATTAAACTATCCACCCCCTCTCACCCCACCCACGGACCGTTTACTGTACACTTCCGTCCCAACTTGATTCTCCTTCTCAAAGATGCCTGGGGGTAAATGTATCAAGCTGAGAGTTTTCCAGCAGGTTTGAAAAGTGGAGGTGTTGCCTGTAGCAACCAATCAGATTCTAGCTATCATTTTGTAGAATATACTAAATACATGATAGCTAGAATTTGATTGGTTTTTCAAACCCGCCAAAAAACTCTCAGCTTGATACATTTACCCCCTGGTGTATTAAAGAGGTTGGAAAACGATTTGTAGATGTAATGGGGATAGAGGTTAAACAACTGGCAACGTCCAATACCTATTCCTTCAATCGGTTTAATGGTGACCTCCCCACCAAACACTACTTTCTATAATACAGTAACATACGAAAAGATAGTGGAGCTGAAGGGTGAGTCTCGGTTCTCCACCTTAATTCATAACATGGCACAAAGTGAAAAGATATACCGTCAACTATAGCAACCAATCACGTCACCTAGTGCAGCCAGATTAATGAGAGATGTTATCTGATTGGCTGCCATGGGTTACAGTATATTATGCTCAACACTTTCTGTACTTGTCTCACCCTTGTATAGATCTGTTTATACTCACTGTAACTCCTCTATCCGGCAGGTAGGACTGGACAGAGCTGTCATTAAGTCACTGAAGTGAGGACCAGCCAGCTGATTACCAGACAGGTTAAGTCTCCTCAAGGACTGGTTCTTATTTACTGCAGAGGCCAAATTACTACAAGAACTCTCTGTTAGGCAATTACGCATCAAGCTGTAGGAAAATATAATAAAAAAGTTATAAAAGAGCCACCGAATCATGAATCATGATACAATCGTGACACAATCAAAGTATGTGAGTGTTACACCTGTACGGTAGACATCACAATATCACAATCCATATAATTTTTGCCAACTAGAACCTAATGGAGATGTTAAAAATGTGATGATGGGTCTATGTCTAATTTCAGCAAATTTGGAGCCAAATGTTATATTCAAGGCACATCCTGTGCAGAGGTTAGTGGTTGTATTGAAACAAAGTTTTCATCTAGTGGGTCCCACAAAAATAGTAAAATAAATAATTAAAACAAATATATTAATTCTTTATACAAATATGAAAGCTAGCTATCCATTATTTATCACTGAATAAAAACGTTAATGTTTTATCAGTGAAGACAACATTATTTTTTGTATGTTTATGTTACAAAAGAACCATTATTCTCTATTGTTATTATTATTATTATTATTATCATATATTTGAAAGGTGCTATAGTGCTCTGCAGTGCTGTAAACTAGGAAAAATAGGTCATAAATAAACAAAGTTAGACAAATAAAAGCAGACTTGAAAACAGGGTAGAGAGGGTCCCACTCGTGAAAGAGCTTACATTCTAATTGGACTGAAACAAAATGAGTATGGCCAGTGTCGGAACAATATTGGAACAGTTGTGAGGATACATTAGTGTGAGTAGTATAGGTGGGAGTAGCGTAAAATCGAATTAAGAGATTTACAAATTTTCAGAGAGCTTCTAAAAGTTTAGGCTGTGGGAAAGTCTGATTGGGCGAATTTCATAAGTGAGAAGTTCTGAAGGCGGGAGTGAAAGGTGGTTACCAGAGGTGAGGTGAGGCGCAGGTCAGAGGTAGATTTAAGAGGGAGAGAATTTTTAAATGAGATTTGAGATGAGGTGGAACCGGAGGCTGAAGGAGCAAATTACTGCCCCAAGAGAAGAGGTGTACAATGAAAAACGTAAAGGGCCAAGAACAGAGCCTTGTGGGACCCCAACAGATAGTGGGAGTGGAGGGAAAGATGGGCCAGAGGTAGAAACACTAAAGTGGCTGTTTGATAGGTAGGAAGTGAACCAGGTAAGAACTGTGTCACGAAGGCCAATGGAGTGAAGGGTGTGTAGGAGAAGAGGGTGATCAATAGTGTCAAAAGCAGCAGAGAGGTCCAGGAGAATGAGTATGGAGAAATGACACTTAGGGGTAAATGTATCAAGCTGAGAGTTTGTCGGTTGGGTTTGAAAAACCAATCAGAATTTAGCTATCATTTATTTAGTACATTCTACAAAATGATAGCTAGAATCGGATTGGTTGCTATAGGCAACATCTCCACTTTTCAAACCCACCAGAAAACTCTCAGCTTGATACATTTACCTCCTAGACTTTCTTGTAAGTAGAACATAGATCACTTTTGTGAGAGCAATTTCAGTGGAATGTTGGGGGTGGTTGAACACAAGTCACTCAAGTACTTTGAATGCAAAGGGGAAGGAGAGAAAAAGTGCCGTAGATGGAGAGAGGGGCTGGGTCAAGAGTTGGTTTCTTTAGACCTCTCTGGTCTCTCGAGGTAGCCAATTTCAATGGTGAAATGCGTTTGAAATGCCAATTGTACTCATAACAGTTTAATTTAACTTTTAAATCATTAATAGCTCTATTTTCACTTACCATTGTCTTGCTCTTTTACTATGTATCCCCTTTTCACTATTTCACCCTTACCAGTATAATACCATTTTATTAAACTATATTATTTATTTTAATTATTATTTTATTTAATATTTTTCTTTGTCCTATCAAGCACTATATCCTATTATAATCTTCAATATGCAATCCATGGCACATAACCCATCATCATCATCATCACCATTTATTTATATAGCGCCACTGATTCCGCAGCGCTGTACAGAGAACTCATTCACATCAGTCCCTGCCCCATTGGAGCTTACAGTCTAAATTCTCTAACATACAGACAGGGAGAGACTAGTGTCAATTTTTGACAGCAGCCAATTAACCTACCAGTATGTTTTTGGAGTGTGGGAGGAAACCGGAGCACCCGGAGGAAACCCATGCAGACACAGGGAGAACATACAAACTCCACACAGATAAGGCCATGGTCGGGAATTGAACTCATGACCCCAGCGCTGTGAGGCAGAAGTGCTAACCACTGAGCCACCGTGCTGCCCAACCCATGTATTAAAATACAATTTTTATATAGATTGTAATCTTCTGTCACAATATAAATAAATGATAATAATAATATTTGATATCTTTCATTTCTTCCTAGACTCCATGAAAAATATTCAGCCACTATAGTGGTATGCTGCAAACTTGTTTTTTATATGGCCAATAATACACTGATTAATTTGGGTGAACCAGGATTAATTGATTCTTTTCTACTAGAGGTATCACAAACATGTTTAAATATAATATTTGACAGGTTTAAGTGGAAGCTCAGAAAAGCAACAGTTGAAAAATCCACCATATCTCATACTCTGAGTCACATCTTTGTAGTCTGCACCAGGTTTTTAATTTTTTATCAAGTCAGCCAATCTCCGGTTCAGAGCTCATCAATTTCTGTACATATCTCACTCATGTATAAATCTGTTGTACTCACAGTAATTCCTCTATCCGGCAGGTAGGACTGGACAGAGCTGTCATCAAGTCACTGAAGTGAGGACCTTCCAGGTTATTATCAGACAGGTCAAGTTTCTTCAGGGATTGATTAGTGCTTATTACAGAGGCCAAATTACTACAAGAACTCTCTGTAAGGCCAGTACGTCTCAAGCTGTAGAAAAAGAGAATAAAAAAAAGCTATAAAAGAGCCACAAAATCACGAACCGCGAGTGGGTTGTTAAAGTTATTTCATCGTTTACCAATAATCATTGTCTATGCGATTTGCGTGGTTCCAACTCACAAAGCTATTAATTAGCGAAAGCAAAAAAATAACAATTAAGTAAATATGTACAACCGATACATACGCCACACTGTGCTGGATCCAGCTTACAGTCATTTAATCCTGAAGTCTGTGGTCAAAGAGACTGTAAGCTGATTCCAAAGAGAAATATATATACATTTGGTGTTACATTAAATACAATACAGATGACTTACCATGTTTCCATAGGTTCAGGCTCCAGGACAGTCCAGTATAGTGTAGTTCATAGGTCAGTTCAAATGACACCCTCCAAGGGTGGGGGTCAGCTCTCCAAGGGTGGGGGTCAGATGCATACTAATCTTCCTTCCGAAAGCTAGTTCAAACTGGTCTATTTACATTATACACACAATACCATTCTGATCACTAATTCCCTATATTCCATAACTAGCATACAGGAGGTGCGATCTCAGTGTAAGTGTAAGTGTATGCATGTGTTATTTATTGTGCGATTGAGTCATAACACATGGCGTACTGATTGCAATCGCACAGTAAAACAATATTAATCAATATACTTTCTTTCATCCAATTATTCGACTTTCACAGTGTGTAAAATACATACATAATACTGTATGTACATTAAATACATAGATAAAAGATCATAACCCAGGTACTTGCAATTCATGCTTTCAAAATCCAAATATTTTAACAATATTAGTACAGTCCCCCCTGCACAGGTGTTTGTGATGTGGTTGCACACTTTACTCTGCACATAGACATCCTGATATGAACACAACAGTTTTACATATCATTAATAGTAATCAGAACCAACTAAACCAGGCCTGTCCAACCTGCGGCCCTCCAGGTGTTGTAAAACTACAAGCCCCAGCTTGCTTTGCCGGTAGACAACCAGTTGATAGCTGGAAGGGCATGCTGGGACTTGTAGTTTCACAACACCTGGAGGGCCGCAGGTTGGACAGGCCTAAACTAAACTGTCCTAAGTAAACCCCACCCAGCAGCATCCCACACCCTAGAGAGATGCTAGATGAACAATTTGTATAATTACATTTTAGAACCAAAGACTGTGAAAGTCAAATAATTGGATGAAATTGTTTCAAATGAATGATCATCGATTTAATTGGTTAATATTTCACTTTAATAAAGTTTCAGCACATAGTCTTTTATATGTAAATGTAATATATTTAATAGTTTAATATAATAATGTTAAAACTACTTTAAAGTCATCTAAGGCTCAGGAAATAAGAAATGTATCATGTTTAGTGTCATACTGATCCACTTTTTACCATCAGAAATACTGTCGCTACTATCGGCTAAGCGATCGCACTCTCCGTACGCTAATTATGGATGATAAAGGATTAATGCTCAAAATGATATTGTGTTTGGAATGCAAATGGATTGGTTTTAACCAGTATTTCCTCCTGAGTGAAGACACGTAGGCAACAGTTGTAGTGAGTTGCCCCCACCCTCGGAGAGCATTGTTTGAATCGACCTATGACCTGCATTGTACTGGACTGTCCTAAATCCTGAACCAATGGAGAATGCTTTTACAATTATCTTGCATACTTTATGACATCACTGTATTTTATGTTACACAAATTGTATATAAACCAGGTACTGAGACCACCATTCAGTCTACTTTGACCACAGGCTGAATGACTGAATGACTGTTAGCTGGATCCAGTGCGCTGCATATGTATCGGTTGTACCTTATATCATTTTATTGTAATCTGTTATACTTTGCTAGTAAAATCTATTTGTGTGTTGGAACCACAATAATCGCATTGGACAATAGTTATTGATAGCAACAAAATGAACATTACAAGTCCAACAAAATAAAGGGAACATAGTCTGTTGAATTGAAGGATAAATAAAGCTAGGCTAAAATAAATATGAGTTCTGATAGTAAAACTAGTCCTGGGATCCTTCGCTGAAAGGTGCGGAGAGGTTCTCTTTCCAAATCCAGCTGTAGAGGGCTTGCTTCAATCGGTTAGGTCCCCAGTTTCGACCATCCACTTGGGGGCTTTTTCAAGCTATGAGGGTAGGAGTGAACTCTCTTTAAGTAATAAGGATTTATATATGTGTTGTTATTATTATTATTATTATCTTTTATTCATAAGGTGCCACAAAGGGTCCACAGCGCCGTACATGACATATACAGAAAGCAGTGATCCATAACACATAGCATGATACATGAAGAACAAAATACAAAGACCAAACATACTGAATGAATAAAAATACAGGTAATACGGTTATGTAGATCAAATTATATGAGGGACAGTGAGTGAGAGTGATGGCAGTAATCAGCGGGAAGTTGGCCTACGCTTAAGAAAACAGAGAATTTATACATAGTTCCGCTTCATTGTGACGTCACCGAAGACAGCGACATTTACATTTAAAGTGCTATGTTAATGTTAGGGTTACGGTACGCCGAACGTCGGTAACTTATGTGACGTCACAATGAAGCGCCGGCATCCAGCATCTTCGCATTTAGCAGCAGTCGCATAGCAGTGCTTTCGGTAATCTCCGCTGTTGGGGTTAAGGTAAGTGTACATTTTAATTAGGTCATTATTTCATTGTTACAGGGGTTTGTTTTTTTAGGTATACCGATTGTGTCGATATCGTACCCAACCTGTAGGGATCACATAGATTCAGCATACAGACGGAGCTTGAAAGTGTTAGTAGTAAATGTGAAACTTGTACTACCCTATTTGTACACAATCTAATAATGGAATGTATCATATGCACAAGAGTGAATAGTGTCTTGACAATTATTAATAAATTGCATATGTTGCATTTACCATAAAAAAAAAATGCAAATATCTGTTGGTTTCTTGTTTAAAGATCAAACGGGAATGCTCTTTCCAGTCCCGGCCCAAATGGAAATGTCAATAAAGTGATGCGAGTAGATGCCCATGAATTGGTATAATATAGCTGCCACACTAATGAATTAGGTAGCTATAGGGTCAATTCGCAATCAATCATCAGAAGCGGCTAGCAATGCTGTATCCTGGTGAAGCAAAAAAATCTATTTGTTTTAAACCTGCCGCAACCATGATCCCCATACCCGGCCCCCACTAATATAGATATCCCTGGGTGTTTGTGTGTAGGCTTGTTTTTACTTTTTTTATACTCTTATTTTTTTTTATCTATGCATGTTACTTTTTTTTTTCTCTGCTTTCTCTCTTGCTCCGATATTGGCGGGACAGTCCCACGGATTAGGGCTTTTGCCCTGATTCCGGAAGAGTTGGAAGTTATATCCCGTCTGTTGCATCCAAGGGCTTCATGGCTGGGGTCCTCTATTTGGCTACCCTGTCTGGGTTTTTCTGGGCCTGTTGCCGGAGGACCGGTGGAGGTGGTAGCTCTTGATCAGGAAGATGCTTGGCAGACTTCTTCCCATCCCTCTTCCTATAGGTAGGGGCTGAACTGCAGCTTGAAAGTGCAGCAGATGTGGTAATACTCGTGGCTCCTTGTCCTGGAATCAGAAGGCAGCTTGACATCTTGTGGAGAGAAGACACTTTTTGGCCGGCAAAGCTATGCAAATTTTCTCCCCAGTGGCCAGAGCTATGCAGAGCGGCTTTCCTCCTTGAAGTCCTTCCTCCTGACATTCTTTGCGCTTCCTTGGCCAGAGGAGAACTACCTGTGCACACTCCACACTTTATCCTCACCAGTGTTAGACCACAGTCAGCATTCAACCACCCAGACTTGAGGTACCACAAGAGTATTTATAGCCTGTCACAGTTTGGTATTCTGGACTCTTGGGGGAGTGATAGTAACTGGTGTGAAGTAGGCACACTGGTAATGTCAGTTCTATACCCAGACAGCGAATAGACAACAGATGCAGAATAAGGTACAATTAGCAATTTAATGATGCTTGAATGATCACAGAAAGTCTTGGTAATTAAGCACAAGGATCATAGGAACAGGGTGAGCAGTACCACCAGCAATGCAGTATGAGTGCATACAATATATCAGTATAATCAGTGTATTCCAATACAGCGATAGCAGGAACAGTCCAGCAACAAAGTGGAGATGGTAATGCAGCAGGTATATGAGACCACAATGAGGCAGCACGATACAGGAGGTACAAGTAACAGTCCAGCAACAAAGTGGAGATGGTAATGCAGCAGGTATATGAGACCACAATGAGGCAGCACGATACAGGAGGTACAAGTAACAGTCCAGCAACAAAGTGGAGATGGTAATGCAGCAGGTATATGAGACCACAATAAGGCAGCACGAAACAGGAGGTACAAGTAACAGTCCAGCAACAAAGTGGAGTGGGTAAGAGCAAGCAGCTCAGAAGATACGACCTGTAATAACCACTGAGCCACCGAGACAAATGTGGAGTAGATGATCTTGCGTGGTGCAGTCCATGGAGATGTAGTTTGAGCAGTATAGCCTTTGAACAGCAACACAGCAGAGGTAAGTGCAGTCTGAGCAGTATAGCCTTTGAACAGCAACACAGCAGAGGCACTGACGATCCAGGTGAGAGCACACAGAATAGGTAAGAACCTAAACAGCCAGGTAACTTGATGAACAGGCCCAGAGGAATGGGAGGAGGTGCCTTTTCAAGTTTAGAACCAGAACCTGAGACCAATAGGAATCTTGCCAGAAACAGACAGGTGCTCAGTCTGCACATGTGCAGATCAGACTAAGGGTTTGAGGCTGCTAATGAGGCACAGGTGAGTGTCTTAGTCTTTCTTTATGGAACCTGAATAAACGCCGTGTGACACTTTCCTACCCTTAAACAGCTATAGTAGCTGATAAGAGTAGATACTGCACTTGATCTTAGCCAAAAGGCAGAGAAGCGATCCCTATCTCAATTCCATATGTGCTGCTCATGTTACCATAGATATTATCTCATATATTCATATGATTTCTCATTTGTCTCACTCCTACACAGACCTGTTATACTCACTCTAATTCCCGTATACGGCATGTTGGACTGGACAGAGCTTTCGCCAAGTCACAGAAGTGAGGACCATGCAGACTGTTAGCAGACAGATCAAGTATCCTCAGGGACTGGTTATTTCTTATTGCATATGCTAGCTGGGACGAGGATCTATATGTCAGGCCATTGTTACTCAAACTGTAAGAGAAATTAAGAATAATTAAATTGGGATTTTTTTTTTTTCTGCCACTGCTTATAACTCTTAGAAAAAGTGCAGCACAAGAGAAGAGTACTTAGTTAAATTAGTTTTCATCATCATCATCACCATTTATTTATATAGCGCCACTGATTCCGCAGCGCTGTACAGAGAACTCATTCACATCAGTCCCTGCCCCATTGGAGCTTACAGTCTAAATTCCATAATATACACACACAGACACAGACAGACAGACAGAGAGAGAGACTAGGGTCAATTTTGATAGCAGACAATTAACCTACCAGTATGTTTTTGGAGTGTGGGAGGAAACCGGAGCACCCGGAGGAAACCCACGCAAACACGGGGAGAACATACAAACTCCACACAGATAAGGCCATGGTCGGGAATTGAACTCATGACCCCAGTGCTGTAAGGCAGAAGTGCTAACCACTTAGCCACAGTTTATAGTTTTATAAGATTAGTGAATAATTAGCCATTTTAAGTCACTCTGAACCCTATTTTGCCCCATAAATTACCTGATTCTGACTCATGAAATATTACATAATGCACCCCGCACCCTGTGGAATAAAGGATATCAGTTGTCACCAGTGCCACATAACAGCATGATAAAATGTAGATGTACTCATGCGCAATATATACTCTACTTGAGAACCATTCAAGAATAGCAATGTAATACAAGCAACAAAGAAACAGAGTTTGTGGTAAGAAGACCATGCTTTTTCTACAATGTTTCAGCTAGCCCCATATTAAGTGTAGCCTAGAAGCCCAACACCAGCAGAATATAAAAGGAAAACAGACTCAAACCCCTACAATCTATTTTGCATGCTGCGGCAAAACTGATTTTCCTTGCAAATCGTTATTCCTCTGTTGAATCACTCTGTCAGTCTCTACACTGGCTGCCTGTCTTCTACCGAATACAATATAAAATACTTTTACTAACCTATAAGGCCATCAACAAAGCTGCACCAACATACATCTCCTCTCTTGTCTCAAAATATCTCCCAACTCGGCAACTCCGTTCTACACAAGATCTGCGTCTCTCATCCACCCTCATTACATCCTCCCCATTCCCGGGTTACAGGACTTTTTTTCAGGCTGCACCCACTCTATGGAATTCTCTCCCTCGCACAATAATACTCTCCTCTGGTCTACAAACTTTCAAGCGTTCTCTGAAAACCTACCTCTTCAGACAAGCTTATAATATTCCTCAACCACCCCCTTAACCTCACCGCCTTTAGCCTGTTACACAATTTCACACAAGACAACTACCCCCTGACCAACATTGTTGTGTGACAGGATCATTTAGCTTATGAGTCACTTTTACCTTTGCAGTCTGGCTGGGCCAAAATGCAAAATGTAGACTTAACCTCATGTGTCAATCTCCCATTGTCCCATAGATTGTAAGCTTGCGAGCAGGGCCTTCTCACCTCTCTGTCTGTTTTACCCAGTTTGTTTATTAGTTTATTATGTCTGTCCCCAATTGTAAAGCGCTACGGAATATGTTGGCGCTATATAAATAAATGGTGATGATGATGATGATGATGAATTAAAATCGGAAAGTCGATTACCATGCCCCCACCAAAATGCAAGTTCTGTTCCCAACAGAAGCCTTGTACACCATAGAAAAGAACTAACCTGAAAATGTGAAGTGAATGGAGCAACGATAGAAACATAGAGAAATCTTGCAAACAATTCTTAATTCATGGATGCTAGACATTGATGTTAAGTGTAAAACAATGGACATGCAATTAATCTCCATCAGTTGTTCCCCAGTGATCATTGCATGCCATACGTAAAAAGCTCATAAAATAAGATATGGGAATTAATCTGATAATAGATGTTGAGGATAACTAGAGATGTGTAAGATGGGATTATGCTCAGATGGTTTCCTGTACAAACAAGTACTGAAACGCGTGAGGAATTCTGCTTCCTGCAAGCTTCCTCCTTCCAAGTTATTTGGCGGTGATCCATTTCTATGCCACAGTTATTAGTCTTATACTACTTTTTGTTTTCACCTATTAGGGGTTTTGTCAACGATTATTTACGCATCGGGAGACTTCCATGCCCTCGATGGCAACTTTTTGCCGCATTTGATGTAGCCCACTCATAAAGCAAATTTAACTGCAGATTTGTTCCCTTATATATGGTTTGTGAAGCCTCTATACATATCTCCTCATAGGTGGAGCTGCATTTATTCTTTAACATACAATGGACGTATACACGCTTAACTATTGACTTTTAAATTCTATTCTACACACAGCTGTTTGGTGTTGGATCAGTGGATGTATGGCTACAGATATACTTTTTGATTCTACTGTTTGAGCCTAAATTGTTTGAATTCTTAGGGGTATATTTACTAAACTGCAAGTTTGAAAAAGTGGAGATGTTGCCTATAGCAACCAATCAGATACTAGTTATCCATTATTTAGTACAGTCTACAAAATAACAGCCAGAATCTGATTGGTTGCTATAGGCAACATCCCCACTTTTTCAAACCCCCAGTTTAGTAAATATACCCCTTAGTCTCTGATGTGATTTACGATGTTGGAATCTTTAAACTTCCTCTATTCATTTTGAGAAGCTTCTTCGTGCGGCCTTATATGTGTAACTGTGCCT